>NW_020270527.1:387831-577523 GCF_002803265.2 Melanaphis sacchari
ATAACTGACTTTACAGTATTTGATCAAAATAATAATAAACTGACAATATGTATATAACTGACTTTACAATATTTGATTAAAATTTATAATCATGTACATTTCCAAGTTTTTTTCTTTAAAATTATGTCTTCTGTCACTTAATATATTTTTTAACTGCGAAAACACGTTCTACGTCGACACTTGTTATCGGGCATTGTTTGTAGCAGCTTATAATAGCAGGATCTTCTTTTAAATCTACATAATTTTCATTCATTAAATTGTTGTACAGTTTTAAAATATTGTATCCGGAAAAAATTCCTGTTTTTTTTGATAAAAATATCAAATACTGATTTGAATTTTTCATATAGTATTTGTCCCTATAGACTGCAGTAGTACTGTATGTGTATACTGAATATGTAATCGATAATCTATCGACTATCGTAGTAAGGTACCTTAGTCATTATCTTAATTACTTCGTATTACATGGTTGTATATATATATAATTATATTGTTAGATATAAAAGTCCAATACTTTGTATAACAACATAATATAGCACCGATAAAAATAATACAAAAATACAAAAATATTTGTAAAAAAGTACATTTTTATAAAAAAAAACCCGAAACGTGCAATTTTGTGCAACATAAAACTTTCTTTAAATTAATCTACATCTCTTGATTTGGATTTGTAGCTTGTTTCTATTGAATTTAGAACACGCCATAAAAAGATGCAATTACACGGGAATCCGGTCTTTAATAATGACTATTATATTTATTTTATGACGACATATTTTGCATATTCTGTAATACGACGTAAAATTAGCGTCGTACCTATTATAGTGATTTTATTATTGTAGCAATAGTACCTTAAAGGTGTATGCAGCAGACATAAGTATATGGTTATTATATTTATAATATATATATAATAATGAATGTTTTATTTTTATTTTAACTTTTTAGAACGCATGTGGAAGAAGAGTGTATGTGATTACATACCGTATGGAAAATTTGGTGCACGCAACACATCTCGATTATATATTACTATATTAAGTATAGATATCATAGCAAACAAAAATATTTATGAATTCAATGATTCGTCACAAAAAAGCTCGTATGTATATGTGTAGAGTGTGACCATGACGACTAGACGACTATAAAGTGAAAAAGACACAACAGTATAATTATATTGTATACGTGGTTTTAATACGGGTTGCAAGATAATTTAACGTTGCCGTTATTGTGACGTGAAATAGGATTGGGTATGTATCTTTTTTCCACCGGTAGGCATATATTGTTTATTTTTCTACCATGGAATTGTTTGTTTTTCATTTAATATAAACTTATATAAGCTTTTAACATGTATAAATAAAAAAATAAAAACAATATCAATACCAATACCAATAATAATATCAGTATACAAAAGAAATAAAAAGTTGATAGGTATTCACTATATAGCACCTATATGTTTTTGAAAATATTTGACAATTATATTTGCGAAATTATTACGATTTTTGAATATATTAATCTCTAAAGTTTAAAGTCAAAACTTCACTGTAGATTATTACGTAACGTTAAAGTGATATAATAAATTATCGTATTGTAATTGTTATGATTACATACAATTTTAGATCTCTGAATTTAAAAATAATTTATATAAGTTATACATAATGTTGAAGTTTTTCATAAATTTTATGAAGCTGATAATAAAAAAAAAAAAAAAAAAATGTTATTCTGACAATAGAATTTATTTTTCAAATTTTTCGTCATTAAAGACTTTTTTTAAATGTTAATTGATCCCATATTAATATAAAAGTTTGAAAATACTTTTGATTATATAGTAATAATCAATACAAATATACTATATAGAATAATTTATATTTATTATAAACTATTAAACTTGCGTAATACGTAAGTATCGTGACCATTGTAAAATGGATACTTGAAATACATGTCTGAGTACATGAAATATGGGATAAACACTTATAAAGCAAAATAACTAGATTTAGTTTTTGTGAATCATTAGGGTATCCAAAATTTCACATTGGATAATAGCTGTGGCTATAAATATTATTTCAGGAGCACACTTTATAACACCTAATTAAATTTTAAATATTGTAATAAATTCAACGTGTAAACATTGTTAATATTCTTAACTTAGAGTTTTTGATAATAGGTTAATTTACTTTAGTTCTGAAGCTCTAACGACTAAAATTTGTTCTGTTGAACATGCTTTTGTTGTACTTTACGTGGGTCAGATAGAAAACAAATAATGCGCTGATATTCTCTTGTATATTTTTTTTCAATCATTGCTAATGCTATTATTTTCTTAATATAAATATAAAATTTAAATATAGTTTACAGTCATACCTAGTATTTAATCAAATTATTTAATTTTAAAATAAGCTTATTAGAAAAGAACTAAAAAAAAAAAAAAAATAAAGTTTTAGTTGGTTTATTTTCATTTTCTGTAATATTATTATGTTGCGGAGATAAAGAAATTATCAGAGTGTACTTAATAGATTTTTGTTTTGTACAGCGTGTAAAATGTGTGTTGACTTTTTACAGTGTCACAACGAAGACATAATATGAGGTTGAGCGCCATTTGCAGGGTGAAAAAATAATATTTATGCAGGCGTCTTATTCTTATCTACAGTGTTTAAAATAGCTTTATTCGATACATGGAATTTTAATGTATCTTATACATTTCAAAATGATATGAATCGTGAATATTGATTCGTTTTTATTTATTAGTTACTGTATGTTTGTAACTAGTAACCGACTTCTTAGCCTCGATTTTAGATAATTTTGGAGCATGCGAATAATCAGTTTCTTTTAAAATTACGCTCCTATGGAAAAAAGTATGGTTTTTATGAAACGTAGTTCTACAATTTTAAACACAATCTACTTCAAAATAATGAATTGACTTTTTTTTTATAATTCAATTTAATTGATTTTCTATCAATTTGGTATACAAATTCAAGTACTTTCTCGTTTCATTTTTCGTTGTTGTACGACTTCAGCTTTTACATGACAACTTTTTACACTTGATGCAATGTGCAACGCCATACTACTTTTGATTGATACATATCATGGATACTATTATATATATAAAACCTTTATTTAAATTTTAAAGCATATTTACGCTTTTTCGCTTTTTTATGAATGCAGATGGCATTATTTAATTACGTATTTACATTATTTATTCGTGGCTAGGTGCACTAAAATCAAAAGAACGGATATTACGCTATCTCCGTTACAATAATAATTTATATCTAATAAATCGTTGAAATCTAATAAATTCGTTATTCGTAGTATTTTCACCCGTTTTTGTAATGTTCATACAAGATAAACTGTCTGCTTATTATATTCTATAATATTCTTAATTATTTATTTTCCTGACGTTTTTAAAAATTATAAAACTAAAATTTTAATAAAATATTCTATATTTATTTACTGGACCAAATGACAGGTCGCCTGGTATAAGTAATAGGAAGTAAATTCGAGAAATTTATCGTTAAAAATATTTTTCTTGTTTTATTTTCATAGTATAGGTACGATTTTACTATTTTATTATTATGTAATATATTTTTATATACATTTAAATATATATTATTTTATAATGATAGTTCTTAACATAGCGTTATAGTAGTTATCTCTTTAGTTGTTCGTTTTTATAGTGCTTTGATAACCATAGACATAAATTCATGTCAAATTTTTAACTGTATAATATTTATATCAAATATGTTAATATAAACAGTTTTTTGTTAAGGAAATTAGTGTATTATAATATTATTTTAACTAAATTACAATATAGGTACATTTTTACGTATTAGTTACCCATCCACCCTGTAACTAAATGTATGACTATATGAGAGCACAATAGCAGTTGCCAGTTAGTAATACGGTTAAAGATAATATTAAAGTAAAAAAATTATAAGTTATTTGTGGCCAAAAGTAATAATTAATAATAATAAATATGAAGCGATGACTGCAAATTGTATACTCGACATACGTTGTAAATAAATTCAACTTATTAACTTGAAAATATACATGAAATAAAAACTATAACGTTCGTTTGAAATTTGTAAAATATAATTTTAAAATTGTTGATTCTTACGTACACGAATCGATGAACCGATAAACCACCAATATGTGGAGTGCTCGTCTTTAAAATATCGGTTCAGATCGGTTCGTTATACATGCAAACATGATGAATCTCACGTGAGAAAAACCCAATGTTTGCAAGGGATTTACGTATAATAAATAATTTTTCTGCATGGATTTATTCTTACACAGACTCATGTAATAGTTTGGCATGTTTATAATTGATCAGTAAGAGATAAACATCTGCCGTAGTCAATTAAACTATTATTGTAATGGCCTATACTTTTATTTATAAGTTTAAACATTATGAAAAGTGTTAACTTTAATAATATACATTAAATATTAGTTTTTTTTTTAATTAATAATATTATTGTTTCCCCTTTAAGTCCTTAATTTCCATTAAGTCTAAATATTATTATTAATATAAATTACATAAAAACTCGAACCTATTGACCATTTTCGAAGTTTGAATAATAATAATAATATTTAAAGTAAAATAATTTATACATCGGTTATAAATTATGTAAATATATATGATGAATTAGAACTTATGAATAGTATTTTCATACCAAATTAACCTGTGCAAAGTTCTAAGTATTAATATAGCTAAAAAATATTAAAAATTAAAATAAATTATAATACTAAGATAAAGAATACAATTTTTTATTTAACTACTCGTACATGGTTTGTCTTAAAATAAATTTTAATTTATTTTTATTATTTAACTTAGTTTTAGGTTTAGTAATGACATAAATAATATGACAATTAATAACCAAATTGATATGATGATTAATAATTTACAACGAATAACTGATGAATTTATCGGTGAACTATGGTTCTACGTTATAAAGGTATAATTAATGTAGATATTACAAACATTTTTCTAGGGAAAATGATCTTTGCATTTTTTTTAAAATAAAAATAAACTATTATAACGTACCTGTACATATTATATAGTATCTATTGTGTACAAATATTATAAAAATTATGTTTGATATAATTTAAAAATAACTGTAGCTTAAAATATGTAGAAAAAAAATATTTTTAAATTCATATTGATGGAAAAGATATTCTTTCTAGAACGATATTTTTCATCACATGTTATTATTTCTCGGAAATTTTCAATTCAATAATTTTCTTCTGGCATATTTTACCTGAAGCTATCCAACATAATTCAGGCTAATTATATATATTTTTTTAAATTGGCATAAATAAAAGACCAATTAAATTTAATAACAATACTTACAAATAATCAATAAAAATGTTCTCACATACGGTACTTATTATATTGATTGATGAGTTATCAAATTAAATAATACTTGTATTAATAATATGAATTAATATGAAACACGTAAATAAAAAATTAAAAAGACAAATTGTAAAATTAAAATAATTTTTTAGTATATATATCTATAAATATATAATTTATTATTTTTTAAGTTATCGACAACACAATATCCTATTATTCTTTAAACACAAATGAAGTGCACTTCAATTTCGTTTGTCACTGAGTATTTTTAACAGATTGCACAACTATAAAGCAATAGTTATCATAAAATAACTCGATGACTTGAAAAGTATAAATACTAGATTATAATATTTTATAGATGTATCAAAAGTATGATTATAATTGTTCGGTATTTAAAAACAAAATATGATCCCTTAAAAAGGCGATACATACTTTGTTTCAATCAGAAAAATCAGAATCCTAAATCGTTTTTCCATTAATTTCCGTTAACTTTTTTTGAAGTTTATTATGTTGTCAGATTCATTTACACGTCAGAATTTATTTAATTAGGTAGTAAAAATTTGCGGGAAAAGTATATAAGCTTCTTACATCACATTTACAAAACTGCCTTATGCTCCCGTGTAGAATAACTTTAATTTAAAAGTTTCAGACACGTTGTTATTTTTTTTTTCAACAAATATAATATTATTGTAGTTAAATGTTTTCACGAAAATGTTTCTTTTATACAAAAAATGTCGTTCTTGACGAACAAAACAGTTTCACGAATATTGCATAAAATGTAATTACAGAATGAAAAAGAGGGAAAGAGAGTGGTGGAAAATGTAAGTATAGTAGATAAAACGCAAAAGAAACATTTCTTCAAAAATAACATTTAAAATCTGTGTATCGTAAAGCGGGGTCACATGGTCGAACGTCTTATTTTCACTGTTGCCAAGAGCGATTTTATTTTTATGCTTTCGACCCACAGGTTTTTTCGTATAGGTGTAGCTATCAGATATGTTGATATTATATTTTTAAAAATTGGCCTTGTATACTAGCTGGAGGGTGTAATATTTTAACAAAATCAAAATATCAGGTTTATGTTTTGTCACCCATTGTTGTGCCGCTTGTATTTTAATCCACATTAAGCGTCATATTGTGTATGTATCGCTACTACACAGAAATATGAAATGAAGGACTTTTTTTTTCGTTCCGTATTATATTATAGAACTGATTAAAAAAAAAAAAAAAATTATAGTCAAATAATTAATAACTCTGATAAAATATTCATTATTGCCTCATAGGTTATATCTCATATATATACTTAGGTTTCAACATTTCAAACAGTATTTTTTAATGTATATTGTTATCTATTATAGCAGTCATATGCTTAAAATTTTAAAACATTAAACAGTATAATTTTCTTTACTATTTAAAACTGTGCTTAATAGTGAATGCATATATATCCTTAATACTTAATTGGATTTAACAATTTATAACTTTAAGAAAAATTAAATTTTGAAATATTTTGTTAAGTTAAAAATACTTAATTTTTGATATATTTAATATATCCTACTAGTAGAAAAACATGACAATATTAATATTTATTGTAATCTATAAAAAAATTTAAAAAATAGTTTGAAACTAATTACTAAAAAATTGAATGACAGTATATTCCACATACATCAAATGCATATTATACTTTTATTTGTATTCTTTAAATATTATTCACGTACACTTACAGCTCTCCATTCAATGTACACACGTGCTGAACTTTAACTTGCCACTGAAGTAAACCAATAAAAACAAATGGCACTTCAAATGCATACATTTATTGATAAGGATTTTCGTTTTGCGTTACACATAAATTATTACACCCTTAAATTGTTATGAGTGCAACGAATGCATTTATTAGTCTGAAAAGTTTATGTGCTAGACGCCAGTAGAAGATAGGTAAGTACATACCTATTATTATACATTTATACATTATAATACATCTAGTTTGGATTGAAATCGAAGTTTTAATTGGTTCGTCAACTTACGTTAACTTGGAAGTGTCGTGTGTATAAGTAATGTGCGTAGGCACATTATATCAAATAATATAGAAGTGTTGTCATACGAATTTACGTATTATATAAATTTTAAAATATAGATAGGTTATTAACCTTAATTAAGTTATATTTATGATGATTCTATAGTCCTGACTCTGAGTTATAAAAGCTAAAATATGTAAAGTATGAAAACATGTACGAAAACAATTGTAAGATATAGATGAAAAAATTTTAAATATGCCTAAAAAATTTTAAAATTCCAAAAAAGAAAACATCCTATGTTAGACTGTTATAATGACAATAAATACTTACGTAAAGTAATATTTAGTCTTATTATTATGTTATTAAGATAAAAAAGTTAAAAAAAATTTAGAAAATGTTAAATATGTTTAATATGTGTATGAAAATCATTAAAATATTCACTTATTCACTAAAATGTATGAAGTATGCAAAATTTGTATTTTAAATTTTTGATTTCTAAACATACCATCGTGTAATTCGGATTTCTAGTTTGGTCTGATATAAATTGAGAGCATATAGAATAATATGCAACTGATACTACCTTTCGAGTCTTATTAATGGCTAACAATACATTTTAAAATATTTATTATTCATCATAAAATTAATCGTGTTTTTCCAGAGTTATTAATTCGTTCTTATAAAAATTTGTTTTATTTAAAAAAAAGTATTTATCTAGTGTTATAAATTCTTAATAGTATGAGTTGGATATAATTTTGTTTAACATTTTAAGATTAATAATATTATATATTATTATAATAATATTATAAATATATAACAGATATATTAATAATAATTATCAATAAAAAAAAAAAATACGTTTTATTTTGTTTTAAGTAATTGACTATAGAATATTTAATAGATTAATAGGCATTTATAAAAGAAAAAAAGAATTAAAAAAGTTATTTTCATGGATAATTGACAAACATGAAATTAATAATATATAAGTTCATATAATTTTACTATATTATATCACATCAGAAAGCATCATAATATCTTGTAACTATCATAAATATATTTTTACTTATTTTTGAACGGAAACATTTTTAAAGAACGTATAATATTATTTTTTATATAAGATCGAAATTATTTGAATTATTATATGCTTCAGAGAATATATTTCAACTCTAATACTAAAAAACAAATCTATAAGCTAATAATCAAAAATAATTATAGATCATTTTTAATAATCTGTATAAATATAATTTTTACTCATTTATTTATTTTTTATTACAAAAATGGGCTTGCATCTAAGTAAATATGTAAATATAACCTAAAATAATAAAACAACATTTGCTCTCTGAAGAATTAATATTTTTTACTATATTTATATAATAAGGAAAAAGAAGTCTTCATTTGCAAGTTTTATTGTTCTATTTCTATTTATTAGTTTGTTTACATACAATAAGTTGAATGTAGAGGAATTTAGAAATAAATTCTATAGCGAGCAGTGTACGAAGGAACTTTAAAATTAATAAGGGAAAGAAGTGAAAGAGAATCAATAGTAGATGTGATTATTTTTTGGAGGAAAGAGTTATGATGGTCAGCTAAAGAAAATAATTTAAACTTTTATATTACGAAGGAGTAGTCACAATAGGGGGGGAGGGGAATTATAATATAAAACTATTATAAAAAGGAAAAAAAATTGTGATTAAAACTGAACAATTTCATGCATTTTGTAGATAAAATAATATAATATATATGGAAAAGTTAGGGGTATATTAAGCTATATATATTGTTAACTTAAAAACTAATATAATATAAGTTATTGTAACATTACTTATTTTCAATTAAAATATTATTTCCATAAGAAAGTAAAAATATCTAATATGGACATTTATTGTGGAAATTGCATTGTAAAATCTAACAATTAACTTACTATCAAAAAATTTAATTAAATTGTTTAATAGTCTGGTGTTAAAATAAACGGTGTAGAGACTTTGAATGATGTGAAATAAAAATTACAATAGAGCAATCAATACCATCATTTTATAAAATACTAATATAATAAATTGTAAGAATTCTTATTTTTTCGATGGAATACAATAAAATATAACGAACATGATATCATTATTATTTTTTGATATACGTATAACAGAATCTATCTGACTTTTCTTTTTTTTAAAAGTAAATTAACATTAATCAACGTAATTAATACTGTTAAATTATTCTATAAAAATTAAAAAATAAATAAAAATAAAGAATTTATAAAAGAGAATTTTATCTACAAACGAGTTTAACATTATTTAATATTTAAATTTAACTTCAAAATCAATGTTTCGTAAAACTTTCCCTAAGATTAAAAATATTATATTTGATTAAAATGTTAATAATTCAAAAATATATTACATAATCCATATAAAATGCTTATTATTAAAAGCATCAAATAATAATTATTGAATCTGAATGCATTGAATAGAATAAATTATTTGTATTTTTAAAGATAAAGTTTGAAAGTATATTATTATAAATTATAATACCTTTGTATAAAATATAATATTATTTAATTATTACTGAAGTTTGTTGTTTAATGTAAGTGCAGTTCACTGAAATGCAACAATTTTTAAGAAGCTGTTTCTAAAACACATTTCGTTTAAGAAGTACAATTTGTAATTAATTGGAAAGTTTGTATTGAATTCGGAATAGCTTTTTGATTTTATATTATGTTATAGCAAAATTATGTATTATTTTTACATTTTTTACACGAAAATCAATAGAAATAATCATAATTATTATTTTTTGCAATACAATATGCTCGTATTGGAAATAATTTTTAAAATTCTAATTAGCATGTAAATTTTTGTCCCGAAGACCTCCCTTGACTTTATTTCACCATGTCGACACTTCTCTTTAATCATTCTATATCACTCTGCATGATAAGCTGATGTTAATCAACGGAATTGCTTTAAAGGATATGTTAATATAATTGTTAAATAATATTATAATATTTATAACACTGGCATACATGTGTATTATTGAAATTATATTCTCATTAGATTTCGTCAACTAGAGGTTGCTGGCTCGTGCAATATACATTACACGCCCTTAAATAAAATGTCGTTTATTGTGTTTTATTATACCTGTACGTATTTATTTGTTTTAAAGAAATAATACAATTATTAAAGAAGACTAGTTTATTTAACTAGTAGCTAATTGCAGAATTCACAAAACGTTATTAATTATTATAAGGTTATAACGAATGGATAATAATAGTATACTGTATATCAAATGCCACGCAAATTACAATAATAAATATCAACACAATATGAAATTATATTAATATATAAAAAAAAAAAAAAATTTGCTAACATTAAATTAATTTAGGATGTACAAAAATCCATTTAGATTTTTAAGGTAATTTTATAAATTCTATTGAAAATAATTAGGAGTTTTCTATGTTTTTATTTCGATTAATTTAACATGTATATATTAAAATTAGTTAATTAAGTAAAAAGTATGTGTTGCAACTTGTAGTATAATATACATTGTATTAAATGTCACTACTTAAAATGAAACACAATAATGTGCATGTATAGGTAGGTATGACATAAACATTATTTCATGTCTATGTTATAAAAAATAAGTAAACTATATTTATAAAGCACTACAGTGGTCAGTAGTGTCTTTATAATAGTGATTTAAAACACAAAATCCAATTGTCAATAATAGAAAAATACGGTCAAAGCAGAAATAAATATAAATATAGTTATGGCCATTGGTGGTTGTTTGGTTCTAAGACCACTACTAACAGAGTTTTTACGGAAATGTCCGATTGGAAACATGGGGTCAAGTATAAATCGTGAAGGTCATATAAAGCCACTACATACAATCACTGATGAACATATAATATTTTCAGAGATAAATACATTAAGTACATTAAGTTATTATATATTGAAATCTTTGATATATTTTTCTATCATATTATTATTATCTACGTAGTATAATGTAATACTATGTGTGTTCTTAATTTATTAGTATTAATAAATCTTTAAAGTTTACTATAATATTCTGTGATGTTAAATGATTTAAATAATCTTTTTATGTGGTATACTACGATAGACACTAGGAATTTTAAAATTTGGTGAGTGAAAAAAGTATGTCAATAAATATAAACTACTTAGATTTTGACCGATTTGTAATATAGAAATTATACCTATATTATGATGGATACCTTAAGAAATATTAATAAAAATATATTCATTGCATAAAATATATCATTTAATTTTTTTTTCTTTATTATGTGTAACATCACATAAATAATTTGTAAATACTTTCAGTTGTTTCTGATTAAGTTTTAAGAGTGTTTTTTAAATAGTCGGGAATGTTTGAAACCCATATAGTTGTCACCCTTTAAATTTATAACTATGCTATGATCGCAAGTACATTTATCATAATGATGTAAAGAAAATTGATATTTTTACTTGAAATGTTGAGGTTTTTTTTATCAATGCACAATAAAAGTATTGATGTTTAGTATAGACTAAACAGACTACATATTATGTATTTTTGTGATTTTTATTTAATTATTATTGTAGTGCATATAACATTTATTTTACTCTCGTATGTAGAACTTTATTATCAACTAACTAATAACATAAATACGAGGTTTATAAAACCATAAAAATGTATCTTAAGTTGTATTTAAAATATTAATTTGCATTTTATAATGAAAACATTTTTTCAAATATTTAATCATATTGTCGGAATTGAATAATATATTTAATATTTACGTTCAACGAATAAACAATGTTTTATTGACTGTTAGTAATTAAAATGTAGGAATAATTCATTTTTGATTAGTATTGTATTCACAAATTGTTGAATTAAACTAGTATGATTTTATTTTTTTTTTTTTGAGCGGATTCTCGTATGTAAAGTCAATTATATTACCTTTATTCTTTCATCCAACAACTCTTTGACTTTTTGAATTATAAACTAAGATATTACCTAGTTAACTACTTTATACGCTTCGGTTACATAACATATAATTTTCAAATATAATATAATATTTAATACATTTATACAATATTATAAACGTTTCATTAATTATGTTGTGATGTTTCCAACAAATAATAATGTGTTCTCATTTTATCATTTGACGATTTATAATTATAAAACATAGAACTATAGAAGTAAAAATATTCAATAATATAATATATCGTTTAAATGTTTCTTAATAATATTCAATCCTAATAATTGTATATGTATTAAAAAAAAATAAACGCAAGACTATTTTTTATATTTTAAATATTTTAAACTAAATTTTATTATTCTTTCTTTCTAATTAATTTTTGTGATTTGTGTTGTTTTTAATTATATTTATGTAAGATATTTCTTCAGAATTGTACATTTGACAATGTAAATTTGTAACTGTAGATGCATTTTCGAAAAAAAATCAAGCATAAATATAAATAATATAAATATATTTTAGTGTGTTAGTTATTTGTGAATAATTCCTTAAAAGTAATCTCGCTACAGTCTAGAAACTGTTACCATTATAAACACGATAAATAAGGTTTTTTTTTTAATTTTAAGCCTCCAGCATTTCTATGGTTAACCTTTGAATAAAAAAATTAAGAAAAAAGTTAAGCAAATAAAATTGAGGGAAATTATGATAAAAGTTTTTTTTTTTTTGTTAAAATGTTTGTTGGATTTACAATAAACAATTTAATATTTGTTCATATATAAAGTGTATTTGCATAACTCTAGTTAGAATATACAAAAGAGGTTTTTTAAATTGGTTCCTAAATATCTAACAAATTAGCTTTTTAATAAACATAATAGTTGTATTTACGAGTAAATTGCATATTTTTAATTTAAAGTGTTACCTATGTTAAATTTGTTAGAAGTATTTAGTTAAATTAATATGTTGTAAATAATGTTAAAATTAATAAAAAAAATTTTCTTTATTATTTCAATAATGATACAATCACGATTAAACTTTTGTATGTGTTTTTCATATTTTATGTACAAACGTTAGTTGAAACTAAATACATATTATTTTATAGAATATGCAATCATTATAACATCATCGAATAGCTTAGGATTGTAATTTCACGATTAACAATCATTAAATTTGTCGATACTCGACGAACTGTAATCTACTAAATACTGTTTCAAGTTTCAACCACAAAATGCTCAAAACAGTTTCTTAGAATGACATTGTACCAAATAATGTATACCTTTTCTGCACAAATCAAGCTTCCAATATATAGTTTAATCACCTTAAAGCACGTCAACCATGGGTATTACGGTGTAAAAGACAGCGCAATGGCCAACTACTGCAAGTGACTGATGCGCAAATAGCAAACGTAATAATTCTGAACACACAGCTTCTTTACGACGATACAAAACGGTTTGTACAATTGTACATATTAAATCTCGACGTCTCACGCGCAATCCGTTCGTATATGATAACGTATAAATTGTTTTAGAATAATAAATTATCACATACATAGTTCAATTACAATATTCTTATGATTAAATATTATATAAAATAAATAATTAATATCGCGTTTGAACTATAGAGACATAAATATATTATGTTTAAATTATTATTAATATATTCTGCGTGCTTGTAATTAATATAGATTTTCAAAAGTATTTAAGAAAACTATCACGTTATTATACCCGCATAATCCGAATAAAAAATACAGATATTCGTTTAAAGCAATAATATTCCGAAGAAACTACGGTATACTTTAAAGCATTTTATTTTAAATTAGTGATGGAACTTCACAGAAATATCTATTTATATGTAGTACATATTAAATTAGGTAAATAATATTAATGTATTTTATGACTGATGGTAGTTTTCTATATCGTATGAATGCAGTTGTTTCTGAACTACATAAAGAACTATTACAGTGTTTCTTAAATCGTAATGCACTTACTTTCTTAAAAAAAATAACCACCCAACGAGATTCCTCTTTGACTTTTATTAACATCACTACCCGTGACCTCAGTCGGTTCAATATAGTACCTTAAGAAGTTTCTTCTGTAAGCTCAAGGTAATTAAAACTACCTTAGATAAAACGATTTAACGAAAAATACATTCAAAAGAAACATTAAATTCGATGAAAATATATCTTTAAATTTCGTCTAATGTTTTAAAAAGAATTACTGTAAGAAATAAGATATAAATGAATAAATAACATTTGCTATTACTAACTTATTAATTATATCATTTACATCAAGCGTACAATTTTGTCTTGGCCATTTTAAATTAATGTCCATATATTCGAATGTTAAATCATTATATTATAATAATTATTATAATAATAATACGTGAAATAATCAAAATGTATTTATATTAAATGTGTGCGCTTTGTATGGATTTTTATTTTTTTAAATACTTTATTAAATTTTTTTTCAATTTTCGGAAAACATGTTTTATCCAAAATATTTTTTTAACTTTAAAAAAATCGTATAACAATATAATACAGCATAAAATCACCACTGTAATCAAGAGGGTGCGTAGTATATAACTGTAGCGAAATGTCATGTTATACATTGTACGGCGTGTTTCGTTAGCGTAGGTATTACAAAAGTATCATTTCGATGTGCGGTCTGCATGTTTGAATTTGTTTTAAATTAATTTCTTTCAGTTGTATCGAATAACGCATAGTCTTTGACGCATGAAAAACATTCCCGGCTTTTACTCCGATGCTTGTAAATGCATTTATGATATGTTTAATAATGTATTATTGATATACCTATATATAAGTATCTAAACAGCACAGGGCGTATAAACATTTTTGTTAAATTGAAAAATCTGCTAAGTAACATTGATTTATTGAGTCAACAAACCACGCGTTTCACAACGTTTTAATATTGTTTTACCCTTTTATTTCCCATTGAAACGTCCTCTTCTACTCCGCTCAGCCATCAACGACTACTCGTGTATTTATATTATACTAAAAATATATGTGCTTCGTATATTATCAGAATATTTAGAAAACTGTATAATAATGAAACGATCGCACAATCTACAATGAGTAATGATGCATAATAATTATTATTGTCTGTCAAGTGGTTATGATCGTCTAATTGAATAAATCTAACAATAATGATATTGTGCCTTGAAAATCAAAAATTCTTGGTATGGAGTGCTTTTATTGTATTTTTTACATTAATAAATTTCTGGAATTTCTATTTGTCGTTGCAGTAATATCATTTTTTTTAAACTTGTTTTAAAACTTTACTACTATAAATTAAATTATTATAATAGATTGTAAATATTCTTTTGTTTAAATTAAATTAAATTTAAAAAAAGATTTGATAATCATTAGGCAAAAAAAAAAAAAACAAAATCTGACTTCTAAAAAGCGGTACAAGCATATCGTCTTCTGTCCACAAAAATTTCATCACACGTTTGAACGAATGTTTATATTTTCACTCGAAACATATCAGGCAAAGAATACCTAAGCATAATTTTCTACACCAAAAAAACTTTTATGTAAATTTCTATACAAATAAAAAATTGAATTATGTTCATTTTATCTTACAGCCAAAAAATAATATAATCTTATACACAAATGTCAAATTTCGATACTTAAACAAATTTTTTAACTACTTTATTTAAATTTTTAACTGAAGATTTAAATGTAGTTGGTGAGATTACATTTTTGTTTTGTTTTTATGTTGCATGAATATGTCTTTCATTCAATTTTTTACATTAGAAATTCGAATATGAATTCAATGCAATTGATTGTACTATTTTGTATCATAGATTATAGATGATAAAGATAAGCCTATATAGCATAGCATACCTATTTAATACTTACTTTAAGTTTATATTTTTATAATGTTACATGTGTTTAATTTTATCTCTGTATAGAAACTTACATGTGGGGAATTTTTTTTTCTGTAAATACTTATATATATATGTAATTGTATGTGAGAATTAACCAAACCCCTTACGTTTATGTATAAGTATAAATGGTACTATACGAATAATGATTACAACATGTGTGTCGTGTAAATACTTTAGTCCATTACACGATATTATGATTAACAATACCTTTAATATAATAAAATAGCTGGTGTGCGTTATACCTTGCCGACCTGTGACCCGCATGATTTCGAAATAAATACATCGACATAAATCTCCCGGAAAACTTTTAAAAGTATTTTTCACCCAACGGAAGAAACTTTTCGTTATTTTATTTTTATTTATTTTTTTATCGTCCAAGCGTTTGATAGGTTGCTTTCAATCTGCACACGCGTTAACTGCTCTTGGGACGACTGCAGTGTTGACAAATGATAGGGAAATGATAAATGCGAATAGTAAAGTTTTAGGTTGTTTTTTTTTTTTATTTAACTCGTGCAAAGAACAGCTCTTGAATCCCAGATTTTTCTGACGAGCTGGCCAACTAATATTTGGGAGAAAGTAAAAGGATTATTATATTATATTACACAACAACGTGCGATGAAACGCTAATAATACAATGTCTTAGGAATATTTTTTATAAAATGCGTTATATATGAGACAAACACAAAAATTACCGCTGAATATTAAAAAAAAAAAAGGCTGTTTTTTGCGTAAAAAAGTTAATAGAAATAATTAAGTTGACCAATATTAACACGAAATCAATCGAAATCGATTCCAATAACTCTTAAATGTATAATATAAGTAGGTACATTAATTGTATTGTATAACATATAGACACGCAGTCTTAAAATATTGCAAATGATTAATTAAATACAATTTCCATTCATCTCAAGAAAAAACATAATATATATGGAATGTGACTTATTAGTTCTTAATGAATAAGCGGTACATTGTTATATACGAATACAATATTTACATTGTGTAATAAATAGTTGTATGAAAGCTATATTGTTACAATTGACTGAACTAAAATGTTTTAAACTATTATATTCATGTACAGAGATGCCAATTATGCAAATCAATTATTGTTAATTGGAAAAAAAAATAAATATAAGGAAAATATTGCACCTTTCTTGGTTTATTTGCAATACAATTGTATAATAAAATAGACTGTATAATATAATGTTAGATAATATACATATCTCGTTCAGAACGCTATTAACGACTCTAGCATTGAACTGAATATTATATTTTAAAAATTTTCCACTTTGATTAAATAAATTTATTCTTAGAATAGTTAAATTCAATTTGAATTAAATTATTATTGAAATATATGTTTTTGAATTTAATGAATGTTATTATCAATAAAGAAGTATTGTGAAAAGATTTTTAGAAATATTTTATTCACTCTTTTTACTTCTTTATAATATTATAATATTGTATCAGTATTTATTATTTAGATAGCTATAAAATAGTTACGAATAGAATAGAGCATTACTTAAAACGTAGAGGTCTGTACAAGATTTATTTTTAACTACTATAACGTGTATTCAAGCAAATAAAAACTGATATTTTAGTAATTGACACATAATGATGAAGTCATATTAAAACATAAAAAATATTGTCCATTAATATTGAGTAATTATTTTTTTATGTAAAACATTTAAAAAAACACACACACACACTAATAAGAATTAAATTAAAAAAAAAAAAGTAATTGTTCAAATTAATCGTAGCCACTAACATTTTACGAAAACGATAGAATAATTTTTGTTCACAACTGATTAGATAGTGAAAAAATAAATAACAAATCTTTTTAAGTTAAAGCATATTATATTTTTCTTATAATGGTATGTCGAGGTACTGGAATAAATACTTTTGAACACTTTTTACATCATACATATTTACTACCTAATCTAACTTACAATTAAATTAATATAAGTGGTTTTAACTTTGGTTAGTGATTTGTGACCAAAATGTATTATTCAATTAAGACACATTTAATCTATTTACATAAGCTGCCATTAAATAATTTTTAAAATCAATTGGTTTGTTTCAGACTGTAGTAAATAAAAACATGTAAATTAAATCTATCTCATCTATTTGTTAATGTTATTTTTATCTTTGATAAATTTCCAAAATTATATATTCACATAACTATCCAGAATTTGTACATCAAAAAATATGTTTCTCCTAGGTGCATGGCCAGCGACTGCGGTGGCTGTTAGATTCGTGATAAATATAAAAATAGCGGAGTGACGGTGTGGGTAAGTGAGTTAAGAATGATGAAAGGGTAGATACACCCTTAGATGCTCGAGGGGAAAAATACCAAAGTAAGACTACGCGTTTTAAAATACGAGTTAGGGTGGAAATGCGCTCAGTATAGAAAGCCGACATAAAAACGTCGAATCGGTTACGTGTTCGGCATTTTCCCGAGTATAGCAACAGCGGCTGTAGAGATGCCACCGTCGCCATGACATTTCCTTTGCAGAGACGGATTTAATTCAATAAGACCAATACGCCGAGTGTACACTACAGCAGTCTTTCTAGGCGCATAAAACACATTCGTTGCAGACTCTGCCGCGGACGACACATTAGACGAAATGATCCGCGTAGAATTATTATCGACGTGAGTGCGGTGTGAGTTGGTTTGTGGTGTACATGGCCTGTTTTTTCTCTTTCTGCTCTTACTATCATTACATTATTATTATTGCTGTTGTTTTTGTTGTTGTTATCGTAGTTACATTACTGCTATTTTATTAGTCGTACAGAAATCGTAGAAAATACAAGTGGTGTGCTTGCGTTTGGTACCTATAACTATAATGTAGCACCAGTATAATGATATAGCAACACATAATAATATAAATATCAGTTCACGTCACTTTTATTAGATACTATACCAACACTAATTCAATCACACGAGTTTGAGTCACCTATAGTCAATTTTCAATCCGCATTATTATTTTACACGTACGCATTTCCTACACGCTATAAAATATAGGTCCTCTTGATCTATATCACTCTGCCACCGTATCATTCTCATCCCATATTATCCTCTCTCGATCCTTCTTTTCTGTACCTCTTCGTAGATAGAAACACTCGGAGGACATGGAGATAAATACTACCGGTGGCGGTGTGCCATGAATTTGTAATGGTGTATTTCCGAGAGGCCAAAAGGACACTCAAGTTTCACGTGCAGATGATAAATTCTGTTGATCTCGGTAATCGGAAACATACAACCACTACGCGGTCAAATCCTGTGCTCACGCGAATTTCTAGTTTTCTACAACGATCGCATTTTCTATCGTTCACCCTTAAATACATAGACGGGAGTTAAAAATAACATTTTCCACATACTCGATGTGACTCGTTAGCCGTTTGCAGACTAAACACTTTTTATACAGAGTGTAAATTGCTTTGAAATTTTATAGCGTTTAGGTGAAATCTCTCACCCTCTTTTATCCATTTATATAGTATAAAATAGTTACAAATATCTGATTTGTTTTTAATTATAATATAAAAATAAAATATAAGTTTCTAGTAATTTCAGTCATATTCAACTTCTTTTTTTAGTAATAGACAATACTCACAAGTTGTGAGTCACTACTTTATAAAATGTAACTGCAGAATAATGATAAAATATTCTTAGTTTAAACAGCTAATTTATTTATGAATGATTAAGTGCCCCGTGTAAAAGCAGTCACTTATTATTAAATATGTATAGAATAAAAGGCGAACAAGTGGAAAAACACATATTCTACGAGAATTATACATTATAATATTTCCACGTATTTCTAATTTCTATATAGATGGGTTAAAATGTGCCTACATAATTTTTGAGTGTTATATATGTGCACATTGCACATCCTAAGTTTAATTTTCAACTCAAATTCACATTACTTAAACTATCAATATTGAGAAAATCATTATCTGCTAGGTAGTAAGTCTTATATGATCTATAAATAATACAATATGTTAGATGTGTGAAACAGTAATAATAAATACTATTTATTTTCTTAGTCGATAATATCAAATAACTATACAGAAACTTATATGAATTCAAACAATGTTATAGAAACAAATGATAACAGTATTGGTGACTACCACAAGGTACGTGTCGATTTACGAATGGACATGGACACAACAGGAATATGATTATTTAATATACTTACCTTTTATTATAAATGTATACCGTTTCATGATGATACCTCATTATTCAATTAATTAATACTTATCTGAATTATTTAAAGATAACTAAATAGGTATTATTTTAAAAATTACAGTTTTTACCTTAGTTGACTGTTGTTGTGACTTACTTAGAATTATAGAAAGTAAACTGTTAAAAAATTAAAAAAAAAAACTGGACCCAAACATTATATTATAATAATTAGTCCCTCCGATACGCTCTAAAAAAATAACTACATTTTTTTATTAAAAAAAAAAAAAAGAAAATACATATTGTACCTAATTAATCATAAATTACGACAATTTAAAAATGTAAAAAAATAATAGTAGAATATATGGTTGTTCTATGACTTCACCTTATAATATAATAATGATAATTAACTAATTGTAATAACAATATAGTTAACATAGTTAATTTCTGAAATTCTATCCTTCTATTTCCATGCTATTTAAACTTTTAAAAAATATTTATAATTATTATTAATCATATGTATGTATATGAAATTTATTATTTTAGATATTTTACCTATACAGTAGACTGTATTATTATTAAATAATAATAATATAATGTATAATAAGTGAATATAAAGAGAAAAGATACTGTAGCCAACGGAAAAAAGTTTAATAAATTTGTTTTAAATTAAATTGATGTATGGAATTCAACTTTGTATTAGTTAAAGTAAATAAAATGATTATAAAAATTTTTAACTCTCATATTATATTAAATTCAACATTTTTTTTTTCAAGTTTAACTTCTGTAATACGCAAATACAAATATCATTACGAATCAATGAAATATAAATTTATTAGTTTTAATATAAAATTGAAATTCATAATAATTTTAAATGAAAATATTTTAAATAGCTTAGTAGTAAGCCGAAAGATTTTTATTTCAAAGTGAAAAGAAGAAAACTAAAGAAAAATAAATAACTCATACGATAGGACCACAACATTTCTGATACCTGCAAATGACCTTTTTTTAAATGTATCTATAAATGACTAATCTTTTATCTATACAACGACATCATAAATAACTTAAAATAATAAATACTGAGATTATCAGATAGTTATACTACAATAATTTAATTTATGTGTTTTAACTTGTATTCAAATATTAAATTAATAATTTAAAATTATTGTAAAAGTCTTAAAAGTTTAAAAAATGATATTATGTTTTATTTTTTTTTTTAATATCACTACATTGATGCCGATGCTTGCATGTAACATATTAGTTTTTGAATACCAACAAAGATAATTGAGAAACTAATTTTAAACTAAGTATTTGATGTATAGTTGACACGTTAACATTTTTAAATGAAAAAAAAAATAATATTCTTAATCATAATAACTAAAAAAAAAAAAAAAAAAACATATAATTTTTGAATAAAAATATTTTATACGTTAATATATATTATTAGTGTTAAATTATAATGTTATAATTTTATATATTTAGGTACATTATATTCGAGCTA
This sequence comes from Melanaphis sacchari, assembly GCF_002803265.2. NCBI lineage: Eukaryota > Metazoa > Arthropoda > Insecta > Hemiptera > Aphididae > Melanaphis > Melanaphis sacchari. The sequence continues at coordinate 409,702 of NW_020270527.1, forward strand.
TTTGTCGTGATTTATAAATAATATTTTACACACACGTGACGCAGCCTAAATTGATATTTTGAATTTATCTTAAATTTTTCACCCATTTTAAGTAGCGTTAACAAGTGCTTCTTTTTCCAAGAAATTCTACAACCACTTATTAAACTAAATAATGTGTACTTATATTGTGTGCATGAATGGTGCTTATATTACATTTATTATATGTTTTATAAAAAATTATAAATTATAACTCCATATAACACTATATTTTAAGGTGCAGGTGTTTTAATCACTTTAAACAAGAGGATATTATGACGTAAATGAAATATAAAATTTCACGTAAACAATAAAATGAATGACAGCAAATGAGAATATCATTGCACAATTTTGTAATGGAAACGCATGACGATAAAATTCTTTAGAATATAATATTATACTCACATAAATAATTATACATAAATTGCAAAATAATATATGTCTATGCAAAATGCTTTGCTTCAACATAAGCTACGATGTAAAACTTGTCATCAGCCAAAATTAAGTACTTAGTTATCTATTGTAAGCACCTAAATTACCATTGCCCATGGGTCATATGTTTTTTTTTTTTTTTTTACGAAGTCAAACTCATGGCAATGACAATAAACTTAATTTCATCCACGAAAAATAATTATATCGTTACACATCAAGTTTCGACTTATGAAATCAAAAAAAAAAAAGCTTATTGAAACGATTATTTATTTTGTATTATACATTGCGCTAATAGTTTTAAATTTACATTAATTAATGTTGTAGCAGGTAAGTGAGTCATAATAGTTTAGCGTTTTTCATATATCTATAGTATTACAGTTATGTAATCTACGTATTCCCTCAGTGGTACATTTTAAGATAAATAACGTAATAACTTAAAAACGTAAGAACATAAAATTCCACCCACTATCTGTTAAATTATTAATGTGACGTGTGTATTATACATAATATCTTTTCAGATAATCGACGTAATTTTATGATTAAATAATAATATATTACCATTTACCATATTCTACGTGCACCTGCACGTGAATTGTATAATATTGTTGACTATATGTTCATAAATACACCGTGACCGGCCGTTTAGCGCATTAACGTACGAAAACTTTTTAATTACACCCGTTGTGCGTCACGGCCTGGGAAGGGTCAATCAAGCTACTTTCGTGCACATTAAACTTGTATCTCCGTAGTAGGTAATTACTAACTATTTACTATACGTATAATATACATGCTGCCTTTTCACGCGCATAATCACTCCTTTCATCCCGGTCACGTACCGTCCACACCAGGACATTCTCGCCTCCATATCGAAACTTAAAGTATATTATATGTAAATATCGTGGTGAGCTCATGAACAGGGTGTATCATACCCTATTTGGTTTCTCATATACAGCTCAAATATTACAGGTTACACGATATTACAGTTATACGGTTATATCATTTTTCAGTAATTTAATGATTTAAAAAATGAACCCAAGATGTATACTACATATTTGATTCAGCTTGGTTGGTATACCGCTATAGTCACAATAACGAATTTATTTCATATTATTAGAGTACATTTTAAGAATATTTATATACAAGTAGTTAATAATATACTCGTATATTAGGTAGAGAAGTGGACAACCCGAAAAATTTATGTTTTGTCCCTTGGTAAAACATGAAAGCAAATCGATTTTCCAACAACATCGTAATTTAGTAGAAGACAGGCACTGTTGCAAATACTGTAGTACCCTGTATGTATTATATTATGATAATATTGCGTATTAAACTTAAAAATCCAATCAACGTGGAACGATTTTTCTTCAGACGACGAGCGGTTAAATGGGATGGGATGGGCTAGAGTATCATGTCGATACGTGTGTGTGTGTGCGAGCGGTTCCGTGTAAGGGTAAACCATAAAACGGTAAATAAATAATTCATGGCGCATGAAACTGCCGCCTGCAATAGTAGAAAGTTACTATTGGGAGGAGGTTGTCTTTGGAGGCGGCGGAAAACCGCGTGGCGATGAAGCGTGCTAACAAGCTTTCTGCTCTTTAATCAAAGTTTTGCCTAAAACACGACCGTACACGGTTATTAATCGTAACTTATATTGTATACTCGCATCGTTATATTGTTATTATTATATGTTCTTACTATTATTATAACGTTACCTCGACGTAATATAATAATATAATGATTATAATAATGGGCGAGCGGCGTGTGTGGAAGCGCGAAAATCGTCAGGAAATCATCTCATTCATGCTCGATTTTCAGTAAAGGCGGTCTCCGTTAATTTGACGGCCGTGACGATGAGCTTATATTACATGTCATATATTTATAGCAAACGCGGTGTGTCTCGCATATTGTATAAACAAAACGTCACGACTCCATCGTGCATAGCTAGTTGCCACCTAACAGTCAAAGTGTTATGTATATATATTGTTCAACATTCCTCTATCCTCGTGCAGTAAGGTACCCGTGCGGCAGGTATATACGGTTATGTATTATTGTGCACGTGTAAAATATGTATGTGTATGCGAAATGTGCGTGTGTGTACAAGAAGATATGTCCCGACCACAATACACTTGTATTACGTATATAGACACCTAGCAACTATACGACGAAAACATTTCATTGTTCTATTGGGCATAAAAGCGGCAGACGCTGCGCCAACCCTTTATTCGTTGTCGTTGATTTTCCCACCAAAGGAATTTGGTTGACTTACCGTGGGGGCAGCGGACCCTCGTCGTCTCTATGTATAGGTACTAACCGCATCTATAATAACTGCAGCACGTTTTTGACGATCTACGCGAAATTAATTATTATTATATTGTAAGCACCAAGCACAGTAAATGATTTTTAACTTTTTTTTTGCTGTGCTGGCTACCAAAATTTTGTAAATACCATCTGATTTGAAATATTCAAATATTATAAGCTTGTATATCAATTTCTTTGCACGAGGGCATCATTTTTGTTATATTAAGGGTGTGTATATTTAAACACCAATCCTTAAATTTTACAGATTATTTATCTAATGCAATTGATAGACACTTTTATAACATAAATAGTGACATTTTGTTAGGTTTAGATATTTGATACTTAGTTTAGATTTTCAATGATAAAAGTAATCATTTTTCGAATTTTGAGTTAATTTTTTTTTTATTAACTATGGCCTATGGGTATATTTGTTGAACATTTTAAGTAGGTAATTAAATATTAACTTATTACCTATCTTATATTATCTTCTAAATTTTTTTACATCATAATACATCATAATTAATTTAAAAAAAAATATTAATACTATTTTCTATATAGGTGCCAACTCGTTTTTACTTGTTAAAAAAAAAAAAAAAAAAAAAAATAGAGAAGTTATTAAAATATTTAATGATAATTCTTAAAACTAAAAGTAACTTTTTTACGAGCAGTTTTTATTATTCCTGCTATCAAATAAGTAGATATTTTTTTAATTCCTCTCAAAATTTTGAAAACGATAATCCTATATCATGCTTTTCATCGTGTATTTCAGAGCAGCAATCGAACGATTATAATATTTAACTACACTTATACGTTAAATGTATAGAAGTACTAAAATACCCATGCATCGCTCAGGCAGTAAGCAAGTGTACCTATAGCTATTAAATGGGATTTCGGCCAATCATTTAAATAAAATATTATAATAATATTGCATTATAGGTATATTGGAAAAATGTAAAATACCTATTTGTATACAACTACTAAAAGTTTTAAAAAATTTTCACTCATCATAAACTTTCTATTTTTATTAACAATATCAATTTATGAGAAAAATCAGAAATATTTTATTTATCTTTCAAAATTTGATTTTTCTTATCATGATATAAATTATAGATTCAGATAAAGTTCGAATTCATTGATGATAAATTTCTGAAGTAATAAAAATTTTTTTATATAATCTTTATATTACATTTACTATTAACAATTATACTAAAAAAACTATTTCCAAAATTTAAAATAATTTATTCACCGTTTTGTTTAAACCAGGGGTCATCAATTAATATTTTTGAAGGGCCATACTAGGAATCTGAATTTTTTTTGCGGGCCATCAAAATTTTAAATACATATTTTTAAAATATTACGGGTATTATTTTAAAATTGGATATAATGAGAACATATTATATTATTAAATATATGTTATTTATTCTTTGTTTACGGGCCGGAAAAAATTTGTTCGGGGACCGTATGCGGGCCGCCATTTGGTGAACATTAGTTTAAATCATTATAAGGGTTAGGTATGGTTAATCCAAAACGTATTTGCAAAAGAATAAAAACTGGCATAAAGACCAGAAGCAAATTAATGATTTATGTGATCCTTCATTATTATGAAATATTTTTGAATTCGAAGTATTTCAAATTTGAACAATTCACTTTTCTTAAAATGATTCAATAAAATTATAGAAATATATATATTTTTTTTATAGAAATCTTAATATTTTTAGATTATCAGTATTAATTAGTGATAAAAAAAAACTGATAATAAATTATTTATCAATGTTAATAGTTTTAATTTAGGAATTACATTGTTTATATTTATAAGTTAATCAGTTATTACTTATTAATCATCAAGTCTCTTATTTTTTATCAATTATTAATCATTATACTTTTTGGAGTCAAATAAAAACTGGCGTAAATGTTTAAAATTTGTATAAATATGCTGCAGTAGGTAATGAATATTTTTTACATTTTTACTATTTGTTAGAAACTACTGTAATTTGTAATAACATTAAAACTAAATTTAATTGCATAACTATAATATTATGATTTGAAATATTTATCAAATAATGTTAAATTAAAAATAATAAATAACAATCATCAAAAATTATAAATTTTTTTTTTACGTATATTGTATACATATATGCATGAATGTATTGAGAACATAACTTTAGACCTCTCTATTTTAACATTTATTCTGTATTTATTAAATACTTTTCAAACATAAATTGACATCCACTGTTAATAGTTAATATAATACGATAAACGTTATTATGGCTGACGGTAATGTTGAATATAGTTTGTAATCTAAATTGTAATAATTACAATAATATACTTGTACTTCCACGTACTATTATCATTAAATTTGTAATGATTAATCGTAGTTATAAAGCTTAATGTTGTAATTTGGTATACAATCGAAATTCTAATTTATTTGTTATTTCATTTACGTTTTAATGTGATAACTGTTAAGTAAGTAAATTATTCACGTAGTAATGGGAATCTAAAACACGTCAACATAATCTTAAAACAAAATAGAAGCATGTTAAAAAAATATTCAACATACCTTTACATATTTAGTTATTAGTGTAAATCTGATAATTGTTCAAAAAATAAAAAAAAAATGCAATTACTCATATATTTATCATATCATAGAATTGGTATAACAAAAACGTAATAATACTACAAATCATAATTATAATTTGAGCAAAGTTCAAAAATATAGAGTATTGTGATTATAAATAAAAATATTCATTTAAAATAAATGTATTAACGGTGACTTCGACGATTATATTACTGTGAAAACAATGAGGTAAACTATATTCATTACCATTTTAGTTTTTATTTAATTTGGTAATGATTTGATATTGCAGCAATATTTCATCTGATCCATCATCAATTTTCGAGATAAACATTTCAAAAAATCGAGACGTGCTTTTTTATTATATGGGCAGTTTTCTTAATATATTATTTGAGCATTGACACCTCCGATGTTTAGCATATATTTTGGAAAAAAAACATGCCACGGATCTACTAGGTATAGTTTTTGCTTGTCTCGCAGTTTATTTTACACCTGATTTCTCAATAACAACATTTTGTGCACATTTTTGTCTTATCTGAAGTGGTTTTTCACGGCTCCATTTAGTACCATTTTTACCATAATACGAATTGACAAATTGCATAACCAAAGGTAAATCATCATCAGATTCATAATAACTTTTTTCATCAGAAATTTCAATAGTATCGCGTGTAATATAATTATCTTCGTCCGAGTATCCCGACTATCCCATGTCTGTATCGTGATTTGAAACTTGTGATTGATCAGCATCTTCATTTTCATCACTAGAAATATCACCCCAGATTTTCTCATCACTAGTATCATCTAACATTTGTTGAATACGTCTATATTTTAATTCTTCCATGTTGTATAAAAAAAAAAAATAATAATTACAATAATTGGTCACACGGGGTAAATAATTTCCAAAAACGACACAATCGACTTTAGCAAACGGTTTACGCTAACTGATTAAATAAAATGAGTTCTGCTTGACCATTAAATGTAGATAAATACCTTATCAACAGCTAAATGAAATATTAGGTAAGTTTGTTATCTTGGGACTTTGCTAACGACGTTTATTTTTAAGCTGGGAGATTATTTATCCTGCGCGACCGATAGAAGGTTAATTGCTGCGTTACCAGTATTTGATCGACCTACAGATGTTTTAAACATAATTCGCGTGTTTATGGATTAAAATAAAAATGTATAACATATACATAAAATTACAACAGTCAAATGTGATTCAACTCGGAAAATTCATGCAGTTTATAAAAAGATTAATTTAACCATGGTAAAAATAAGCATATAATAATTGACCATTTTTTTTTTTTAATGAATAATAATTTAAACAACAAACAATAAATAAATCATATTTTAATGCTTAAAAATTTTTACAAATTACTGCTATAAAAATAATTCTGAGTTATTATATTTTTAAGACGAATAATAGGTATAACTAAAGGTACTTTTTTAGAAATACATAAAATCAAAATTATCCTACTATGTTTTGATGACATAATTTACAAAAACAATTCATTCATAAAATATTAATATTATCAAATTATAAATATTTAGTTTTGAGCTGAAGAATTTATAAATACAAATTCATATGCAGTTGATAATATAATTAAGTTTATAAACATTTAGTTAAGTTTTAAAATACTAAATAAATATTTTTATACAAGAATTATAATATCACCCGAGTTAGATACATAAAATTTAGTTTATTTTAATAAATTTAATAAATTTTAAGTATTGCTAATTTAATTTGAACACCAGGTAAACAAATTGCTTTTATGTTAACAAACTCCTTGTTATACTGTTTGAAATGTCAAATATATGTTACGGTGAATGATGTAAACGTGGTAAATGATATAATTTACTTAAAGATTAGTAAATGTTGTAAATTTAGACATTCCCCAGTTAAGTTGGAGAATGATGTGCAATAAACTTATGTCGGCGTGAGCAATCAGTGATAAGTGTGTAAGTACACGAATAAGCTTCGTTAGCTAAAAATATCATGACGGAAATAGATAGATAAACGGAAGTCTTGCAATAACATCAATAACCAAAGTAATAACATGAAATAATATATTAGTTTATTAGTTATAGTATCTACGCGTATATTCTAGCGAGTTGTATGAAGAACCAGAATAAATTTAAAGCAGCAATCAACATAATTATCAACAGTTAAAAGAGAAGTAACAATTTATTTTAGGTTAAATAAAAGTATAACTAAAAGAAAAAAATGAATCACCCAACAACAATAAATCATTATCATATATAGTACCTATACTAAAACAATCAATGTATTATTTGAGTTTTTATCATCATATATCGTTAGTTTTAGTAAATGACCTCAATAGTCAGTGAAAGATGTACATTTGAGTTTAAAATGTGGTTTTTTTTACATCATTTTCCTACATAATTAAATCATTTTGCTAAACGACGTCATTGACCGGGGAATGATGTAATTCATCAATTATCGTCTTTCATCCTAACATCTATAGGTACACTAATTAAATTTGTGTTTAAATAAAAAAAAATTATTTATACTGCACCATATATTAAAAATTTAGTGATTTAATTACAAATATTTTTATTTGTATTTGTACGTATAGCTAAAGTATCTAAATACCGTAAATAATATTGGAATACATTTTGTTTGATTTGCTTTTTTTACCGACACGTTGTCATATACAACAGTAGTTGATTCGTTTGATGTGAAAATGTTTTAAAGCCGAATTTGTTTTTATGGTTATATTTCCTTTATATATATATATAACACTCGCTCTAGATACGAGTTGGTTATTAAGTCTTGTGATCAAAAAGTAGAATTCGATATCGCCCCTGCTATACCCTTGAAAAAGGCACTTTTTCCTTATCCCATATAATATGTATTAACTTTTTGAATTGAAAGTCAGTCCCATGACGTATAATGTTGAGAGATGTTCGCCTTTGACGTACTGTTTTGACCCATTTGCGTATATAAGCCCGTTTTACTTTTTTCTCCTTTCACCCATACATTCTCTCGCACCTCCTCTCAATATCTCCCACGCGATAGCTGTCTACTATCGCCCTGTAACTATATATAATATATAATGCGTTTCCGATACACGTACATCACATGGCACAAACACGTTTCAATGCAATTTCAATTTAATCTTTGATTACCTATTTATTTTTTTTTTCAGAAATAACTACACGCGTACACACGCATGGTAGTTTTTATATTGTATTGAAGTTCTATATATTTTACGTAGTATAGCGTGTGCTGAACACATACCGTGCCCGTTATTGGTTCATTTAAAGCATATGTATATATATATTATATATATTATGTAGATGAACCCAACCAATACATACGTATAGTATGGGATATTTAGGTAATTTGAATTGATGGTCGAGATAACGAGACCCGTAATATTATAATATAGGTATATCGAATTATAAGCATTCGATTATATAGTCAAGTACGTGTATTAGTGATGTTTTTTTACAACTTCTACAATCACGAGGGTTTTCTTTGGTGTTCCATGTACGGTTAATTAATAATCCGTACGGTTTTGTACACTTACTAAAAGGAAAAGAGGAGAGGAACAATGTCGGTAATATCGGTCTGACACAACCGATTAAATGGCAGACTGTTTGGACGGTATTACGTTTTAGCGATAAAAATATTAAATGATTTCTTTAATTATTATTTATTAATCTCCTTCGCAATACCACGTATTCGTCGTGATGAAAATACCAGTTAATTTTTTTAACAGTAAGGAATCTGCTAATTTTGATCAATAACGTCTAAATATATAACATTATATAACTTATACATGTATAAGTAAATATCTTTACTATTTATTAATATATTGGTAGACATTTATCAATATTGTAAAATTACGTATATAATTTATAGGTATTTATAGTTCTAAAATAATAATACAAGATGTAAAAATATTTTGAATAGATAATTTTGATTATGTGGAAGTGTAAAGTATTTACAATAATTTTACGGCAGACGGATATATTCCACAAGTTGTAAAGGAGACGATCGATCAATTTTACAAAGTAATCCACTAAGCATATGTTTACCCCATTTTTTCATGAATTAATAAATGTATTCAAAATCTGATTTTTGTAATTATTAAGTACACTTGATGACCTGGTTTTAAAATACTTAGATTTTATAAAACTTTAAAGAAGTATACTGTGGTGATATTAACTTTTTCGAGTGAAAATCGTATTTTTTAAGTTTCAACTGTAATTTAATAAATTGATGATTTTTTTGAAAATTTGTAAACACCTAAGTTAAAATAATTCAAACGAATTGTTTTCGAATTATTTAATTTAGTTTACCTACTCAGGATAATATATTTTGAAGCAGATTTTGTTTAAAGTAACTGTGATGATTTAAAAACTATAGTAATTAATATTAATCTATCGACATTTTATATTTTGTGAAAACTATCTGATCATAAAAGTAATAGATTAAAATAATATTACATTTAGTTTATAGATCTGTAAAAACCATTTACATAGACCACGAACTTTAGCATAATATTATATATTTTAATAACAATTGTTTAAAATTATGATTAAGATATTAAGCAATTTATTTAAAAAATCATTTGTTTTTAATTTACAGTAGAAAAATTGTATTAATAAAAGATTAATATACTCCTTAATAGGTTTAGTATTTTAAACTATGGTCATTAAGTATGCATAATGATTCTAAAAATCAAAAATTTAAATATATTCATTTTTAAAGGAAAAAGTAGGGACAAGAATGTCTTGTAAATTATCCAATATATAAAATTATCGTCAAAAAAGTCCTAGTCTTCATTTCGTAAGTCATGATAATAATTCTAGCTGATTGGAAAAGGTCACGTTTATTAAAATGTCCACGTCGTGTCGATTGAAGGAGACTATCATAAAAGAAAAGTAAATACTAAATACGTATCGTATACAGGTAAAAGTACCTAATCAACCTGAAATCTTGTTATTACATATACTTTTACTTAAAATATATGTGTACATTGTACTCATATTATGATCTATAATTAAATTGTGCACATAGATCATAATACAAATATTTAGAAGTATTAATATTTAGTACTAATTTATTATAAGTATCTTATATATTTAAAACAACCAACACGGATGATCAAAAAGATGGATTTTATGACTTATAGCTCATACTAGTAAATTCACCTTATTCTATGGAATAAATGAATAAGTGTATAGATAAAAATTAAATTAAATTAAATATTATATTATTCTTGTACCGAATCTATAACTATGAAACTAATAGATAATAAATACATGAATAATTATGAGTATATCAGTTATTAGTATATTATGAGTAGGTATCTATGTTTAATTGTATTTCATTACAGTTATATTATAGTATAAATTTAGTACAACTTTCATCCCCTCTTTCCCATATATGTAATAATGTTAATATAAAAATAAATTTACCTTTATATAAATAATAATAATAATTATTATTATTATCAAATGTTAAATATTCATTGTGAGTAGCATTAGATTATTATTTATAATACATTTACAAATTCAAGCATAAAATAAATTTATTATTACTATGATTGAATATTCATCATATTATTGATGAATTAATTTAACTTCATCTAATTTGTGTTGATATTTGTTAGGGATCAGCTACTTAAGACAAAAACTAATATTGATAAATAACCATAAATATTAATATGACAATATATAATATGTTTTGTACACAGTCTATTCAAACTCAATAAAAGTAAAAATTTATCAATAAATAACAAAAAACATTTTATCCCGGAGAGACTAAGTTCTACCCATTATTGTGCATCGAGTAGGCGTTAGAGATAATTTCTTTGTTTACCGTTATAGTATATTATACCTAATTTGTCTTATATTTTTGTTTCAATGCTAAAAATATTAAACATTTTTTTTTGCAAATATTTCATTTTCAAAACTTGAAAAAATTAATAAAAATATTTTGAAATTTGTCTATTGTATCATATTATTGACCACCCCTAACTGATACACATATTATTATTACACGTAAAGGAAATATTATAATATAAAATCGTTTTAAATGCGTTTAATAATATTTGTACTGACCTATTGCATCGACGAGGCCGTGTACCCAGATCAGTGTACAAAGGCAGGTGCGCAACGTGCCCATCGCGGGACGGTAACTGACTTGCGGAATGCGTGGCGGCCGAATGACAGGCGGGAAAAAGCTCGGTCGTACCGCCGGCCACGATTAGCCGAAACCGCCGCCAGCGACTCTGTCGCCGTGGAGACGATCCGAACGCCGCACGTGTGTTAATTTTTCGAATAAACATAATAATTGAGACTTATTTATATCATTGCATTATACGCCAATGTGTTAATTAAAAAAATAATAATAATAATAATATAAATAATTACAATAATTTAGGTGATATTTATTAATTTTTAGTTAATTTAATATAATATACGTAAATATATAATCATATTGTATTAATGCAATATATTATTATGATTCATAATACTAAAATGATCGCTATCGTTATTTGTCGAGGTTATAATAAAGATAAATTTGTATTTATATGTGTGCCTATTTACAGTCATTATGAATCAATTGTGTCGAAAATCATAAATAAAACATTAAAAATCATGTTAAAATATATTATATTTTTTGATTTTTGGTGTCACAATTGACTTTTAAACTTTGAAAATATAGTCCAAAATATTTGGCACAATATTAAGAAACACCTCTTCTTGCTGCCAATATTGAGTATTAAATAAATATTATGTCATGTATACTTTTTTCTTGCCCCGCAATCACTTCAGATATATTTTTCGACACACTTAGTGCCTACCTAGATGTACCTATACTTCATTACTTATAAGTTATGTATAATTCATAACATGTTTGTAATTATTAATTTACTTATTTAAAAATAATAATTGTTGTAACTTAATATTATCACGAGTTAATAAGATGATGTGGTCTGTCGTCTATGTCATCGTTTTTCCAGCTTGTTGCCATTACGGATTTGGTGTGAGTCCGTCGCAACCCGTTGGCATTCCCTTGCAACGCGGTATGTCGTTATTGTTATAGTCACCCAACGTTTAATCATCATTCGTCATTCGTTGATTTTTCGTTAAGGTCACCTGCAAGATCATTCAGATAAGTAGGGGGGAGGCAACCGGACCATTTTCTCCGGGCTCCATTTCGCCATTTTGTTATAATAATTGTCATTTATTATTGTCACAGTACCGGTTTAGAAGATAAATGATCCAAATTCCTTTGTATAAATTTGTTACTGCAACACATATCGACGTAGAATAGAAAAGTCAAGCGGTGATTAAATGTATTGTAATATAACTGATATAATATATTTGTCAGAGTATTATTATATTTTGATAACGAAAACTGTAAACTACATCTTCCGATCTTCGGTATTAAGATAGAGAATTAGATTATTATATTTTTTCAATATAATATAATATAATATAAAAACTATTATTTTTTTTTTACATTTGTTTTTCTTGCATTTTGATTTACAATCACATCTAGTTTAATACCCAAACACCTTTAAAATACTATTTATTTTGTTTTCCTTTCGAGGTGATATTGGTTTTTCTGCGTAACTTGCAGATTTTAAAACAATATATAGATTCAATAATTTTGCTTTGTAAGAATTAATTTTCGATTTTATGTAATAACATACGTTTTAGAAATCCACTTTCAATCCCTGCAATTTACAAAAAAGATATATAATTAATCTATCACACGCGTTTAAATATGAAGGCGCTACAAAAATATCAGCGTAATAAATCTTGTGTAATTTGTATCAACTCATTATAGTACTATCTGTTAAAATCGCTAATGTAGCAATGTATTTATCGATGATCCAAGAGCGTTGTCTACATCAAGAATTCTCAGTTATACTATAGTTCCTATACAGCCAATAATATTTTCTATTTGTTGCAATAATGTGTTTTTACACGAATACCCCAAATATACATAGATAATACGATATTTGTTTGTATTTTCAGCTTACAATTTTAAATTAAGTGTAAAGAGGCAATGTGTAGTTACATCGCCTAATAAAGTAATGAACTACAGAAATTATGAAAATTCCAACGGAATGATACTATTTCTTTACTATATTAGAAATTGTCACAATTTCTTAAATTGAGAATATAATATTATTATCATTATGTAACATACATAATGCGCTGTTCGGTTCACTCGTGCCACCACTGTCATAAAGATTATTAATATCTTCTGCTAGACAGCACCACAGTAATTGGTATAAGACATCATTATTGCACCTACAGTCGATATTAAACTGCTTATGAGATATTAACCATTGATTATGTTTACCCATATCACACGGTTTTTTTTATTAATTATTATAATTATTATTACGCTATCCTAAAGAAACGTCTTCACCTATGACATTATATTCTTTTATAATTTATCACAATACATTTATTTATTATGGTGCATTCATTTTTGTTATTTTATGTGTTTTTTGTAAAATCTACTATTCCAAATTGATGTAAGTAGTCGTAGCTGACTGCTTCTCCGTAGGAGCTACTTTGGCACCGAACAACTTCAAATATTTCAATTTAATTCAATGCTTATACGACACAAAACTATGAAATACGATACCAATACATTTTACAAATCTTTATAGGAAATAAATATATATGTAAACGTTAACATGACAATTTTTTTTAATCAATATTTTATGTAATTTGTTTTTCAGTGTATAATTGTAATAATCATCATATGAGTTTAATCATCTGTACATCAGCGTCGCAGCATATTAATAATATTCACATGTCACATATTCTATTACAAATATATTTTAGCATAAAAATTTCATACTTTGAATAATTCTTATACCTATTCATTACCTACTAGTTCCTACCTAATAAGGTTTAATTAATGATATTATATACTGCAGTTTATACAAGATAATACAAATATTTGTACAAAGTCTGCTTTACAAAGTTGTTATGTAATCGTGAATCAATTTAAAATTTTTTTGAAAGAAATTGTAAATATAAAAGTATACTTCATATTCTGTGTATAAATATTTACAATACTGAGAATAAAATTTATATGTACAAATTTACTTGAAGATTAATAACTATAAATTTTTTATTGAATAGAATAACTTTAATTTAAAATTGTGTAGTGAGTTATTATTATTTCCTATAAAATATTATTTTCATGTTCACTCTCAGCGTACATATATTTTAACAAAAAATTGTGGAAAAAAATGAAAAGCTAACGCGTGTCAAAAAACATTGTTTGAATTATAGAGTACCTACCATCATATACCTACTATTGAGTAGATAACATAACTTTTTCAAGCGTCTGCTGAAGTATCCAAATAAACAAAATAATCCAAAGTGTATAAATTCAATAAAATAAACTTTTAAAGGTGAGATAAATATTTATATATGTACGTACTGAACTGTTAAAAAATTATATAATAGTATTGTTCTTTTGCTCAATATTATATCTACTATACAAAAAATAATAATAACAATATTAATAAAATAGTTTTATTTTATGACGTATAAAATGTTCAATTCATGTTAAATTCTTATAAGTGTGTCCGTTAAAAATTAAAATGCAAGAACATTTTACATTAAGTTTTTTATGCAATTATTTAAAAATATTGAGAGTAGGTACAAACAGAATCTTTTTTTTTATGGATAATCGTTTGATTTTCGAATTGTCTAATTACTTCTCGGAATTGTTCTTTTTTTTAATACACTGTTGGGGTATATGCACTTAAGACCTATTAAACATTCAACAGAAACTTTTCTTTGATTTTTATAAACAACCTTAAGGTAAATTTACACAATTTAATCAATTAAATAAAATAGAAAGTAATATACAATGTTTTTCAAAATGATTCATCCGACTTCAAAAATTTATGTTTATTGTAAAATGTGAATAATCAGGTTAGGATAAGTCTTACCAAATTAGTCAGTAACATTAAGTTTTAGGTATAATATTTATACATTTCAATGTGACCTCCCTTACTTGACACACATCTAAGTGATATTCAAATTCCTCATAAACCTATTGAAGCATGTGGACTGTAATAACATTTATGGCGCCTGTAACTCCAAATAAAAAAAATCATAGATTATAAGGTCTGTTGAATGAGGTTACCAAAAACAAAATGTAGAGTCATTATCACTACAGTATTCAATTCATCGTAGTGATAGCTGATCGTTAAGACATTTCTGAATTCTAGTGGCCAATGACCAATGTGGTGGTGTCTCATCTTGTTGTATGACAAAATAATTTCCATTGGTAATCTAAAGAACTTGATAAGCCTAATAATTCAGATGGTTGATGCTTCGTTTACCACAAACTACAAGAAAATAATATTCATAGTCTATTAAAATTAGATGAATTATTTTGAAACACACTGTATAAACTACATCATAACTACACTAAAAATATAATGTTACATATTTTTTCAGTAGCTTTTATATTAATTTATTACTTGACTGACTACAGACATTTTAATAAGTAAAGATCAATATGCATATATTAGTTTTCGGTATACTTAATTTAGTTCAAACCTTAATATAATATAACGCCTTAAAACACTAGAACATTTATTTTTCTTGTTATACTATATTTTCTTTCATTCACTTTGAACTTTAAGTTATTAAATTACCATTTACCATAATATTTTAAAAAAGCTATACATTTTATTAAAAACTTAAATAATTCACAATTCATTACAAATACCAAATCATTAAATTTATCATAATTAATTAAATTTATTGAGAAATTTAAAAAGAAAGATTATTATAGATCACAGGGAAAGATAATGCAATATATTAATTTAACTAACTAAAATAGTGTCACAGATAATAATAACACTATAAGAAAAATACATTTTCTTTTTCATTTCTTGGTTTTAAAAGTTAATTAATGTGATGATGGCAGTTTGTTCGGCAAGTTTGACAGCTTATTCAACTTTGGTTCAATTTTAATTAGAAAATCTCCACACGACAATTAATATTTCTTAAATAAGCGCTTTTATAGATATGAAACATGATTTTGTAAATATCTATGAACCATTCATTATTCGTAAAGGTTTTTGGGTTAGTCTAGCATATTATAATTTAAAATACATATTAAAACTAGGATATATAATGCTTTTTATCTTTATATTTCACGATATGAGATAATTAAAATTTCATGAACTAGAAAAGCTATCTTAACATAATTTATGTATTTATATATTATTATGTTGTATGAAATTATAGATGATATTAAAATATTATAAAACATATATATTTTAATATATAAAATACTCCAATAAAAATACAATAATACATATAATACATTAAATTTATAATACTCTTATCTGCTGGATTTCTGAGGTTTTTTTAAAAGTTTTCTTAAAGTAGGTTTTTATCTGGGCTTGAAAATTTTTCACTGATTTTAACGTGGAATGCTCTTTTTATTTTATTTACTCATTATTATAAGGTTAATTTAATTAATTGTGTATGCTAATAGGTAGAGTAAATCATATCATACTAAAAATGTCAATTTTTTACGAAGTATGTGATTTTTAGTACTATTATCAAGAATGTATTTTGGAGTTAAAATTTTTTTTTTTTTAATATAAAATGTTTGAAAATTTAGATTAAGGTACGAAATTAGAATATAGTAACAATTAATTTAAATACTAGATAAATAAAACAATTAAATAGTATAAAATAATATTATTTATGACCTACCTATACAATGCAACTAATACAAATAAATACACGTATTCCTATTATAGTATAATGAATTATAAAAAAAGAATAATTTTCATACTTGAAAATATAGAAAGAAAATTGTTTTTGTGTAAGGTTTAAAAATGTAATCAATAGATTATAATGTTATAAAATATAATATAGAAAATAATTAAGTAGATACCTATATTAAAACATAAAAAGTTACATTATCACTTAAAATATACTATACATTTTTATTTTAATGTAGTAGAAATTTGAGTTTTTTTTTTTTATATAATGTTTTAAATAAATGCATAGCATTGTATTTTAATCTCATAGGCTTGTGTAATTATAAAAAATATTGATAATTCATTAAGAACAATCTAATACAATAATATTTGATTGATGAGGTGTGAGTTTTAAATAAAATTTTTTTTTAAATGCTTAAATTTTAAATTTTAAATTATACTTATTTTAAACATTATACATACGTTTCATAAATATTTTTTATGACATAAAGTATATTTAAGTATATTATGCTTAATAATTGATGCGATGCAGTCTATCTTACTAATACTAATAACTTTTAAAGAAAAAAGAACCAATAATATTCTAATCAAATGAAAATAATAACTATTTTTAAAAGTTAATACTTATCAATGCCATAATAATGTATGAGGTAAAAAAAAAAATGTTCATGGTTTTAAGTAGTTTTAAACAAAAGCTTAGAAAAAGTATGATATTTTTACTATTTTTGTATCGTTATCATTTTAAGGTTTTTATTTTGAATGACACCGTGACATAAATAAAAAGCTGTCTGTGAATAAATTATGTATTAAGATTCTAATATGTATAATATAAAGATGGTTGCAAAGTTCTAAAATGTATTATATGAGATATATTATATTCAAGATATCAGCATATCAATAACTGATGAGATATTTATAATTAAATCTTTCCTCTATAACAAATTATTTGTCCTTTCTTCATTATGGAGTCACCATATCTAAAATTAAAATACTTATAGAAAAAAGTACCTCCTTATTTGAAATTTGATTTTTATGCATCAACATTAATTATTTAACATTTATTTACTTCCAGTCAAGTGCCACTAGTGGGTGGCTTCTTACTTATGTTTTCATGTATTATGTAACCATTATCAAATATGCTAATTGTACAGATTGTATAGGTATATTATTGTGTAAAATAAAAAAAAATATATCTATTTTTAGAATATAAAATTTAAAACACATAATTCCACAAATAAGCAAAAATTTAAAATAATATAACTATATAAAAATATTATAATTTTTCAAAAATTTTGTTTCATAAAAACTTCTTTTTATACTAATTAAATCAATATTTTTTATATTATGAATATGAATACTATATTTTCTGTTCAAATGGCATTGCCTTTAATATATTACATAACTTATATGAATAAATAATATAAGTATATGAATTCAATGAGCAATAATTAAAAAAAAAAATAGTGCGTAAGGATATGACTATTTTTATCACAAGCTATTTCTAATAAAATATCAATGGCCCTCGTTGTCGAACACATGCTACTTCCGACCGGAAACTTAAATGTATACCGCCGGCCAATATGTATGTAATATTATTCTCAAAGAATATCCAAAATTAGTATTTTATAAATTGTATAATATACACGTCATGGCGAGTTTTGGACAAATAAAACAAATTATCCTGTTAGTTATTTTAAGTTGACATTGATTCTAATTTGAAAGTACTAATTTTTAATAAAATATAATATTTATGTATTTTTTTAAACATATTTTCTTATTTGTAAAATATATAGAATATTGATTATTACTACACTGGCATATTATTGTAAAAGCAATAAGCTAAATCAAAATTTTAAAATAAAGATAAAAAGTTATTTTTAAAGTACATAATATATCATTATTATGATTTATGATATATCCTCAGTTTCAGCGATACTCTACCCATATACTGGCTATTCAATATGATATGTGTCTATGTGTAATGTTATTAAATCCGTATAATATGAATACAAATTATATTACACGTATACACGTTGTGTACGAATGCATAAGTAGGATATTAGATACAAAACTTGGGCTTATACTTTTTGTTATACTCAATATAATCTGATATCTCTTTTCATGCTACAACATTTTGAATCCATATTTATATTGTTCCACGAAACGGACAATTTGAATTCCGGATTAAGTTTTGTCCAGACGAGGAATTATACATATTTTACGCGTACTTAAACACTGCAGGATAGTTTTGCAGTTGTTTTTTTTCGGAATTACCTATCAAAAATTAATTACAATTGTATTTTTTCTTTCTTTTTATAGCTTTTAGTGTATTAATATTCAGTAAAACAATTTAATATTTATACAATACAAATATAACCAAAACAATAGAATTATTATTTAAGTAAATCAGCTTCCAATATAAAGATAATAATTTTTTTAATGAAAATTTCAGCATTGGTCTTGATGATGTAAAAGAGGTTGAGGAGAGGAATATTGAAATAATTGAGTAAAATTAATATCATTAATTTTATAAGCTGCTTAACTTAATACAAAAAATATTAGAAATATACGTATGTACGTACTACGTTATAATAATATATACCCACTATTAATAGTTTTTAACTAATTTTAACTAAGAAATTTCATATTCCACAGTTTTTTGATATTTTTTATGTTTTTATAATAATACAGCAATTTCATCGTTTCATAACTTGATAATGTTTTTGTTTTATTTTAAAAGCCGTAAATTTTTATACTTTATTCGACTTCATAACCTTAGCTTATTTGTAGAGAACTCCAGTTGTCCAGTTGTATTTTTGAATAATTATCACTGCGATGCTTATCTTTTGTAGGTACCTTTATATTATTGTTCATTTATTGCTTGCTTAAGTCGTGGTCGTCGTATACACATCTTGCGAACTTATTATACGATCTGTGCCGCTATGGTGATTCATGCGGTGCCCTCTGGTAATGTCTAGGGTAAGAAAACGAGAAAAAAATAATAGAAAAATCTACTCCCGAAAATCGATTTTCGCCTACATACCTTTGACGTCGATGGATTGACTATAACGGCGACCAAGACGTGTGGTGCTCTCTAGCCACGGACTGTGGTCGCCGGCAAGCACCGATGGGTGGCGACTGGCGATGCGTGTTCGGTCTTCGCCGCCGCCGTCGCCACCACCGTTGGTGGACCAGCGATCCAGCATTACGTTTAGTCGCGTCGTGCGTTTGTACCGGCACCGTCGTGGTTCGAACACTCGTCGTTAGTGTATATATTATAATATTGTTGATATACGTCTCTTACGTCCATCGAGCAATATGGATCCGAAAGATCTACCGTGAAACGTCTTCGGTTCTGGACAGTTTATATCAAATCGCAGCAGGAATCGTACTCCGAACGAGAAGCATCCGTAACGATTACTATCCCACACCGTTTCGGGTGGCCACCGAAGAGTTCTTTTCCACTAGAAATTTCGGTGAGATATCTTATTACCTATAACGGCTATAACACTCGCATATTTATTCATTAATATAACACCTTTACCAGACACATTTAACCTACTTTAATCCTATTATTTTTTGAGTAGCTACATTTTTACACGTGATACTGATTACAAACCTATACATTCTTGATCCGAATTGGCTAATTATTACTTACCCATCTAAACTAACCCGAATGCGTAGGTGTACCACCAGCCTTCCCGTTTTGCGGAAAAACTTTTTCGATGTATTCTCGTGGGACAGACCAACATTAAAAATTTGTAATTTTGTTTTCTCTAAATCTCAATTTGTTTTAACGAGTTAGCTAAACTACAGCAATAATTCTCGTGAAAAACAATCGTTTATATAACTTATAATATGCGCATACAACCCGCGTTACAGTAATAATAGATAGCAATTTAATAATACACGCGCGCTACGTTTCGTTTCACATTTGATATTGTTTCACGCGATCATATGCGAATTTACAATACTTGTTTATAAGAAAACGGAACGAGTATCCTGAGGGGAGTATCACGAACCTTATAAGTGTAATATTACAATATTATATAGATTCCTATTACCTAGCTATTTCTCGGTATCTTGAGGTTATCCACACGACTACGCGCTCATGCACATTGAAACTTCTTTAGCGAAACGTATTTTGTGCTTACCTATATATATTTTATTTCTGAATATAATTTGTGTTCATTGATCAATTTTACATAATAGTTTGAAAATCATTCTACTACGTACATATTAATATAAACGCAAA
The DNA here is from genome assembly GCF_002803265.2 of Melanaphis sacchari. Classification (NCBI taxonomy): domain Eukaryota; kingdom Metazoa; phylum Arthropoda; class Insecta; order Hemiptera; family Aphididae; genus Melanaphis; species Melanaphis sacchari. The sequence continues at coordinate 431,048 of NW_020270527.1, forward strand.
ATATTGTGTCAGCAGGATGGATTGTTTATCATGTTGAAAAGGTAAAGTTACTGTTTACGAATAATACTAAACGTTTTAACTTTTAATGTTCACATTATAAAAATGAGCACTCTTCACATAATGATTCAAAAGAAGTATACTTTAATAACTGTGTAGTACATCTGGTCTGATAGGTAACTATAAAAATTAATTGATCAAAACACTCAGAGTGTGCTCCTTTATACGATATTGTCTATGTTTATTTTTTACGAGAGTGCTGTAATAATACAAATATATAGTATTGTTTATACTTCCGATAATGTATTGGCCGAGGATATATTTTGTTTTGTTATAGATTAGCTACATGTAATACACATATCTAATCTAATATATTGTGTACACTATTCCTAATTTTTCTATCAAAAAAAAAAAAAAAAACAAATTGAAACGCCATGTTCAGACGAATTGTTTGTTAAAACATATTAGTATTTCGCACTCTTAAAATATAATATCTATATGTCATATTGTCACTAAGTATACGAATTAACTGTTCTGATATTTCGGATAGTTATATTTACATACATTGAAAACATAATTACTTTGAATTTCTAGTCTTTTATTGTACATATTTCATTATCTAATTACACATTTAAATACATTCAGTTATTTGTAATTGAATTAACTTTCAGAAAAATATTTTCTGTTTATTAGGAATAATAAAATTGTATAATATAATACATGATACTTAGTTTATCTTGTAGTGACTTTCGTTCATCTTAACACGATTATTACTACCATTTAAATTATATTTTCAAGCGTATCTGAAAATCTTTATTCTCTGTTAGATATTTATTCTTGAGGTATTTAAAAATAATAATTTATTTTTCTCATTTATTCAATTTCCAAACATTACCATTTAAAATGAACTGATAAATGTATTAGTATGTTTATAGCTAGTTATAAATTTATAATATTTATTCGTGCATTTTTGTAGTCCATTCTTGTATAATTTATTTTAATATTCGTAAAAAGTTGTTGGTGTTATACTTGAATCTTTAACTTGATCTACTTTGTAATCTATTTAATAAACTTTTTTTTTATATATTTTTTACAAACCACGATTTCTTTATCTTATAAAACCTAATAAAAATAAAAATGTAAAATACAGTAGTTGGATACATATTATATAGATAAGTTGTTAAATCTTGTGGAAAATTTGTGTTGCAAATGTCAAATTTGATTGTATGAATTACCCAATTAATGTCTATACTAAAATTAAATTTTAGTTTAAAATCCATAAAGAAATAAATCTAGCAACCTTATTGCATTGTGATTCTACATTTAAATATATATTTATATATACAAAATACGTACAATTCTAGTATTATACTTAATGATTAATGCTGACAACATCTTGCGGCCCCTTTCTCAACATCCAAAAATCTTTTCTTCTCCAACCCTTCATTTATTTGTTCTATGCGTCCCCTCAATGATAATTTTACCAACCTTAATGGGCTATAAAAATAAGAAGACCAATGCTGTGTATGAGTTTTTTTTTTTTTTGCTAAGTGTTTAATTTCATCTTTAAAAAAGTTTTGATAAAAAAAAAAAAACTTTTTTGCAAACTTTATGCACTTCAACATGCTGTATAATGTATATACTTATATGACAATTGAAAAGTAAAAACTTCAGACTTATTGATAAAAGTACCAGAACAATTTAGATCGTATCTATATTCAGTACGTTTATTATAGGTTCTATATAAATATGCACCTATGTTTGACTAAGAAGTTTTTTCATTACTTATGACTTATGAGTTTTGTTATACAACTAAACATGTGATAAAAAAATATTTTGATTTTTATCTTCGCTAATTGGATATTTTTTTTTATTATTTTTACTATTATTATTATCATTAAGCAGTTGACAGTTTCATTTCCGTGTTTATACTTAATACTGTTTCGAAAGTGTTTGATATTCGATTATTTGACAGAGTATAGTCAAAATAGTATTATTATGATTGATTTAATACGTTAGACGATACCATTATAATATATTGCACTGATAAATAGGTACCTACGCACGTGTAACTGTTCGATATCAAAAGAGTTTAATCCATAAGAGTCGTATAAACATGAAATATTGGCTTTTGAAATTACATAAAATAACTTTAATATTTTATAATATTAAATTTTTTAATAATAGCGATAAAAATATAAATTTAGTTATTAACAGTGTTATTATATATTATTATTTATTTTTAACCATTCATTCATATATTTTTGCTTTATAATTTGTTAATAGTAAATGATATGGGGAACTTTTCTTTTTTGTTCCTATTAACAGTCTTTTTTAAATTCCAACTCGTTAATCTAGATCAGATGACAAAAATAATAACAATATTATGATAAACCGTTGAACCAATCAACAAAAAATGAACGATATTAGAATTTAAGATGTAATTGTTCACTACGAAATAATGTGAAATACGGCCACTCAAAATATGTTGCCTACATCTTTATTATTTTTAAACACACAGGTTTTATAAGTGACTTATATAAGTATATACGATTATAACAGAAGTGCGTGTTCTAAGTTCTTCGAGTTCCCTGTCTGTGTGTGTGGGTGTATGTGCGTGTATACAAATGAGGACCCCCTCGGGTTTGTGAATTTCACGGGGGGATCGCTGAACTACGGATTGTCGTCGTAGGTGGCAGCGACCGCTCTATAAATGCTAATATTATTAGTCAGCATAAAAAAAAAACTTGACCCATCTTTTAACGATTCACGTCGTGCTGTATTCTACGAATATTAAAATATAATACAGCGTATAGTCGAAATATACCTAAATTTATAGTATATATATAGTGCAGTTTTTTCGGAAACACGAATAATAACGCAAGTCAGTTGTTTTCATTGGCGCTGGCCGTCGGCGACGGGCGTCGCGGTGTCGTCGACCCTCGAGTGCACTATTTTTAAAAACGTCGGCGCACACTCCAAATTCGGACCAAAAACCATGCGTCCTCCTCCATCCGTTTTCTCCCTATATCGCAACCGAACACGTCATAATCTCTTAGCCAAGATATTATATATTATTATCGTTTGTGTTATTAAGTGTATTGCTTTGAATCTATCACAAGTAGTCGCGAGTTTCAGGTTAATAAATATATTATTAATATTATAATATATATATTATAATACATCGACTACCGGGCATGACAATAAAACTACGATTCACAAAACCATATGTTCCTCAGCTGAGCGTGAAACGGTATTTTTCGAAAAAAAAAACACATGTGTAATCTGAGAAAATAATACTGCATCGTGATGCCGCCAGGTGTTATAGAAAAATATACACTAGCATTTATTATATATAACAATATGTATATATTATATATATATATATATGAAAAAATAATTATATATATATTATATATAAATAATATTTCTTATGTGCGTACACTATAAAACCGGTTACTACAATTTTAAGAAGCCACCCGTTTATGTTATTACTTACATTATATACATTATACATACGGCTGGGCCAGGATCTACGTTATATACCTGGTTACCAGTTGGCCAGGTGTAGTTTTTGTTTATGCCTATTGACTAGGCACGCGAGTGTTATGTACCTATATTCCGGTCTTCCGGTCTTATGCCACAGTATCCAATTCGGTTTACTATAGATATATTATGTATTATGTTATATTATAGTTATATCCCCCGTTGTTCATCCCATTAGGTGTACGCATATTAACATTTTTTTTTTCTTTAATCGAATAAGCCCGGGCGCGTGTCCTTTTCAAACCACACCGATTTTATTTCAACAGTTAACGGTATAAATAGGTAATTACTTTATTAGTATAATATACCGTTTAGTTTTTATAGCATAACAATATGACGTATAAAGTTGTAATTCCAGCCGTCGACCTCCGAGACTTTAATCGGGTTGTTATCATCATTGCTTTTTTTCGAACGCCTACGCCTCGTCCTCGTTTATATTAAATGTAAATTAATATTATTTTGATGAAATCATATGAACTTTATTTTAACATTTGAATTTACATCATAAGTTCTTTATTTAAAAATACCAGTTAATAAAAATAACAAATTATAATTTACTTTAATATTATAATCACGATTCGTTGTACAATAGTTGTTCAGTTATATAGAATTTTGAACAATTTAAAAGCAAATTAGCGGATATTTTAACAGGAGAAACTAATTTTTTCTTATTTTTTTTTGGAATATACTTTTAAGGACTTTGCAAAGTTATCCATACATCTTATTGATTATTAATCCAATTCATATTGCACACTTCGGATCTGTCAAAGTTGAAAATTTTTAATATACATAATATACGTTTTATACTATAGTTTTTAACAAAAATGGATAGTATTGAACAAGTTTTATTTTCATGTTTTTTTTTATTAATTTTTTATAGTAAACTAAGTGAAATTGAAAATATAATTTGTACAATAAATCAATAATAATTTATGATTAAAAAGGTGGAAAAAAAGAACTTATTTCAATTAATAAGATTCAACTAAATCATTAAAATATTGTACCTACAAAATATACTTATTTTATTGTACGTATTTTTTAATATAATTATTTATATTAAACAACGAATATATGTAGTTAAACTTTGTTTAGTTTAATACTTATAAATTAATACTATTGAAATAAGTATTCATAAAATGTAAGTTTAATGGTTTGAAAGTTTATTTGAAATTATAATTAGATGTAATGAAATATTATACTTGAATTTGAATTTCGCAGTAATATAGTATTTATCTAATAGTAATACCGTATCTCAAATTATAGTTAATATATTATATCACCCTTTTAATGGTAATAAGGAAGAATTATAAACGTACGTATGTTAGGATAATGAGATAATCAAGTTAACATATACTTTTTAATTTACTAAATAGAAACTCATTAAAAAATGGTATTTTAAAATAATATAAATACTCTTATATGTCAAAATTATTTTTTCTCAATTATAAGTTTATCATAAAAATATTTTAATAACTATTTGTTTTATTGTTGACAATGTGAAATTGTTGAATATGTTATCAGTGTTATCACATTGATTATCTTAGCTGCATTGTCTATAAATTTAAGTTTTTCATTAGTTATTAACTATTATATTCTATTTTTATATCTTGATCAACTTTTAACAAATAAATTCATTATTGAAAATTAAAGTAATTTCGTAATCAAAGAATTAATCAAACTTTTATGATGATTAAACGATTTCACGTGATAATAGTATACTTGTATTATATAACATCGGGTATCAGGGCATATAAAACTTTAAAGTTAACTAAGTATTCATGAAATGACAATTTTACCAACTTTAGCGTTAATGTAATTTTATTTAAGATTAACTTAGTACCTACCTATTTATAAATCGTACCACAGTCACATAAAGGAAATTTAAAAACCACGTAAAATAGATGAAATACAAAAAAAGGGCGGAAGTGTGTTGTACATATTATGTACAAAATAAAGAGCTCAGCATCATTGAGAATCTTATCTTACACGCCCAATGGAAATTTACGACCGGACGTCAAGGGAGGCAGTGTAATTTATTTTCCTTGATCGAATTTATATCATTTGTGCTTGTTGTATGATACGCGAAAAATCGTCCGGCACTGTCTGTTGTATTATTAGGTAGTAGAATTACTATATGTACATTATACGTATATCTATAAATTACCTATACATCCGCGAAATTAGATTGTTAGCATATTAAAAAAGAAGATCAAATATAATGATAAATATGTAGAAATGAAAAAAAAAAATACATGACAATGTCAAATAATGAGTTCATACTTTGAACATTTTTCGTAATAATACAATATTAACATTTGGAGTATTGTTTAAAATGTTTAAATTAAATTATTCGCTCACATACGCATAAATACACTAATTATATATTAATATAAATATATATTATATTATCTATAAATGGGTTTTAGAATGTTTTATGTTTATGTTTGGAAAATGTGAGTACACTTTTAAAAGCCTTAACTATCTTCATTTTCAGAAAAATTCTTATTTCTTACTACTTTTCATCATATTGGTGGTTTAGGTTTTTAAATTATTTTAGATAGGTACCTAAGACCTATTTTTTAACAAATTTTACTTTTAAGAACAGAATATTTTTCTAAAAATTCCGATTTACCGAACCAATAGTGTTTATAATAATATGTTATTAAAAAAATGTTTCGGTAAAAAGTAAATTTTTTTTATGAAAATATTAATTTTTTTTTGACAGAGTATTAATATTTATTTAGAAATTACCAGTAATATAGCTCATAGTTAAATGAATTACCCTGTACCGTGTTATTATTCAATAACTGTATGTATTCAGAAAGCGTTTTCATATGCTTACCTCAACCCACCACCTGTTCATAACACACACACACACACACACACATACAGCAACCCACATCATCGCGTTACATAGATATATAATGTACACTCATACACACAAAACATACACATAAATATCATATCATATATACGATTTTTATAGTTTTGTCGCATCCACTTGGAACAATGCCGCGTGAAATTAAACATGTAATATCGCGTCGTATTACCACTCAACGGTGGACGGAAGAATGGACTTGTCGTGAGATGGTACCTATACTCGTATACCTACGATGTTCACCAACTATAATACGTGGGCTGGGGGGATGTGGTGTGGCGACAGAGCAGATGACTTACATTATGTATAGGCATTATGTTATGACCGATCGCGAGTCTCGACGCCACGGTAATACGGAAATAAGTATTATTATTATGATTGTCGTGCGTACAGTATTGTTTGTCTGATTGCGTCTATTGTGTGCAAGTCTCACTAAACGCACACGCGTACCGTGTCCAGACCACGATGAGTTAAGTATTTAACATATTATTGACGGCCAAGTGAAGTACCTATTTAGTGTCGTGATGTGGTCTCGTCTAAGGTCCTCGTAATAAATAGTATCTATACGATAGCTCAGTGGTGAAGTGACGTGTAATATACTACTGCGAACACGAGCGTCCGGAACGTGACAATTTGAGGCAGTTGCTCTTCCCCTAGAACTTTTTAATATTACGGTTTTTAATATGAATATTATTATCCAAATCAATACATTAAATTTATCAATATTTTTATTTATTTATTTTATAAAAGTGCCTACCAGCTACGTTATAACTAAAGAAGTTCGTATTATTTTATAAAGTATTAATTTTTTCACTATTGAAGTTATTAACAAGCTTATTAATTATTTTTACAATTTAATACTTACCGTAATCGAACATAAGTTTTCAGTTAAAAAATAAACGCGCAAAGTGAATTTGTTTCTAATAGCTTAATAATACGGATATTGAATATACATTTATTTGAAAAAAAAATATAATGTTGAAATAATGTAATATGTTTAATGAAAAACTCCCCTTCTTATCACCTTAAACATTTATGCTGATGCCTTTGATGACGGATAATCAGTATAGGAATGCGTTTGTTGGACTTCATAATATTACAACTGCGTAAAATATAATATATTTTATCGATTTTAGTTCGCACGTGCCTGCAGCTGTAGTGGGGCAAAATATGAGGTAGAGAGACGGGGAAATAATCACCGCGCGCGCGACCTTTTGTGTGCACAGCAGCGAAGAGGAGCAAACACAACTGCGGCGACGATGTCGATGACGAGAATCTGAAAATATCTAAACGCGGTCCTGCACGTCAGCTATATCTACTTATACTATAACCTCTCAAGCACACATCGTACAGCCCATATTATTATTGTAGATATACTGTTTTTTTTTGTCCAAAAAATATCCACTTAGTTAAAAAATATATATTTATATATGTATAATACAACGTGCGCGCCGTCAATCAAGAGCACCGTAATTGTGTTTATATTTAGACGCTCGAGATTATGTGATGGTGCCCCCTTTCCGGCATGACTCGAAATTCGAAAACATTTCGTTGCTATTTACTACCACTATTAATAATATAATAGACTCCACGTATACCAAATATATCATATACTTTCTCGCGGAGGCGTAACTTATGATTAAAAAAAAAATCTTCGATGATATCGAAACAAAAGTTTAATTACAAACGATCATTATTCGATACAATCACTTTTTAAATACTTAATGTTTTATACAACTTTATGTCTTATTTTACATTTATTCTAGTATTTTACATTTAAAATCTATTTCTAATTACCATAGATTAAATTGTGTAATTTATATACCATATTTGTCCATAATGTGTCACTTTGAAATTGCAGTGTATCACTAATACCACTCACCTGACCTTTAGTAACAATTTCTAGTATAAATTACATTATTAATTAGAGTCGTTGAAAAGTATTCTGATATCATAAAACGTTTATAAATTGTCATTTACTAATTTATTACATTGTTATTATTCGAAAACACGATAAGTGATAACACTACGACGTAACTATATAACTTAAGTTTAATTCTCTCGAAATCCCTGTTGAAATCGTCAGATGCCAAGTTGACTAAATCACTACAATTTACATGACGCTTATAATTTGCGTGGCTCAAAATCTGTTTCAAAACATGTTACTTTTTAATCAGCATTAATCTCTGTTAAGCGCGTAATTAATAATATGCTCTATAGTTATATCTACTTTATTATGAAGATTATAGGTACTATTATGACCATAAAACGTGTTGAACTTGGTATAATAATATAATGCAATGGTAATACAACATAAACATTTAAAACGCCTCTCGTCCGCCCCCAAATTTCAGTGTGAAATTATAGTAGAGCGTAGACCAGCAGAGATATGGTAGTTATGAGTTTTTATTGTTTAAAGTGATTTTCAAAAATTACATATAATACAATTAGGATGATAAATATTGAGTTTAAAACGTTTCAATTGAGCACAGTGTTAAATCGTCAAAATATCATTAGAATATTTTAATTATTTTGACTCACATTAATTTAGTATTTATATATTTATTTAAAATGATGCATTTATATTATTTATAAGTATTTATTTTATTTTATTATTATTATTAATATTTATTTTTTTTTTTTTTTGATATTCTGATTAATTTTAACTAACCTTTAATTATTTAAAAAACTTTATAGTGATTGCAATTTGCAAAATTGTATGATTAAATTATTCAAATCATCATAATATTAAGAAAATAGCAGACGTAAAGATAAATGTATACAGATTTTATCACTGTTATTATTAGAGGATTAAAGTACCTATTCAAATGATTAAATAAAAGTTTTTTGATTTTCAAAATTACTACAGAACACTAATTTATTACTATCTACAAATTCAAAGTGAGTCATTTATTTTTTCACATGAGGGTGTTGAAGTATTTTATTATATTATGCTTTTAAAAGTTTTTATGATTCATTGCTTTCTTACTTCATTGGTTTAAATGAGTAATAATATGGAACCTGTTATTACTTTAAACTATTGATATATAAATATATAATTATATATCTTAGTTATTTTAATAGTTTAATTAATGTTTAGTTAAACATTGGTAATTCGTAATTGCAATATTGCCTTTTACTTTAATAGTTTGAAACAATGCCGCAACACAACGCATGGTCCATCTATCTGTATTTAAATGTATTTTTTAATTTATTGTGAGTTATAGTTAGTAACTAATAATTGAAAAATAAAACATACTTTCGTATCATAGCTATAAAATATTTAAACCTAACAGAATTATAATTATCATTTTATTATAAATTGTAATATGATTATCACTAAGAAGTAAAAATTTAAAGTTAAACTTCAATATTAACGAACCAAATTTGTATTATTCAATTTTAGTAACTGTTTATTATTTGATCTCCAACGAAATTTTATCACAACATTTTTTTGTGTAATAACGTATAAATTATAATCATAGTAATTTTTTATATTTTACAACAAAATATAATTATGTTATTTTACTCTATTATTATCTATAGTTATTACACCAGTAATTATTTTATTTTTTGTTGTTTGTAATATAGATATTGATATTTTTTATTTCTATTAAATATATAAAAAAGTGAAAACAATATAATTATTCTATATTATAGTATTTTTAATTTTACCGACTATTTTTATTTTTATTTTCAATATTATAAGTCATTATTTTTCCAACAACAAATAATTGACAGCGGTTGACGGACAGCTCCGTAACTATATACATATAATAAGTGACCTTTTTATTAGAACATATACATCATAGGTATTATTATTGCCTTTCTAATTTATATACGCGTCCATCAACTTAATAGTATAATTATTCAATGACATGTATCGTAATAAATTGCAATTTTCAAACAATAAGATAATGTATATCCTTGTGGAATGATAATAATTTATTGATCTTTTTATTTTTGTGAAATGCATTTAGTTTGCTTTGGGTAAAATGTTACTAGGATTAAATAAAAAAAAATAAGTAATATAGACTTTACTCTTCACTCCGTATTATTTCAGAATCAACGTCATCAATATATCCGTTTCCTATGACTCATTTGTTCATTGTATGTCTCTCTATTAGCACTACCCCATTTCGTTAGCCGAGGGTGAAAATAGATGTGGTTAAAAGGTCAAACGTACCGTGTTTTGAATTAATTTTCATCAGAAAAAAGATCGGGGTTACTATAATTTTAATTTCGTAATAACGTTTAACGCGTCCATGGAAATATTTAATTAAAATGATAAACCGTATCATGATTTATAAACAACATATATATTTAACTTTGTTTACATTAGCCAATAAAAAAATTATTAATTATTCTCAAACGTTTAGATAGTTTTTGTATATTATTTGAAAACAGATTGTACTACTTTTTTGTTTTTAATTATCTCGTGCTTAAAATTATCAAAATATTCTACATTTAATTAAATAATTATTCTTTTGTTATTTGCATATGATTTTTATTAAATACACATAATTTTATGATACTGTAAGAAATAAAAAACCTTGTAATTTGCTTTGCAGTATATTAAGTGTCGAGTGTTCCTCGCCACCGAATAGATTACTGAATATGTTTTTTTTTTTGTTTGTTTTGTGGCTAGTCTGCTATGACTTTTATATACGATTACATATTATTTAAATAACAAAAATTCTTTATCTTGTCATTTCATACTCTATTGTATTAGTAAAACCAAGTAGTTTTATTATTTTAAATTAAAAAAAAATATAAGAATATTTATAGTTTAATAATTTATTGATGAACGATTCATGTAGTTGAAACTTTATTAAATTGACTTAGGTAAACTATTATCTTTATCTATACATACCAAACTATGTGGTTGAAGTGCTTTAACCTACTGCGTTATTTACTATTACGAGATCACATATTATATGAATGAATGCACACCAAAATCATATTATACTCTTTTATCAGCAAGCTTTATCGCAATCGAAATAATATGCATTTTTATTTAAATCCTAAATAAGTGTAAAATGTATTTTGAACATTGAAAATATCAATTTTAACCCAACCCTAGAATAATTTCATTAGATATCTCTATTCATTAAATATCTCTACCATAGTTTTAAAATAATATATCATCAGTAAATTATCAATTTTAAATGTCTTTCATTAAGTGTTTTCTTATTAATAGTTTTGAAATCTTATTATTTAAAATCTAATGATGTATTTAAGGTATTTAAGTAAGAATTGTAAATATTTGACTGGTTGGTTATATAATAGTTACTTTCGTCTTTTGTGGTAAACATTTTTAAAAAATATTTCTGAAATCCGATTACGCGTTTTAGTCAAAGATGACATCATTTTAGCAAGTTCAATCAAAACGTTTCTATTGTGTTATTTCTTAAAAATATCACTCAAAAGTATCAAAACTATTTATAAAATATATATATATATAATATATTACTTTCGTTCTGTCACAAATGTAATACATTTTTTTTTAAATTGTGTGATATTTTTTTACAATAAATTATTAATATAATTGTATATATATACATATAATACCTAATTATAACCATAATTACGGTTTAAAATAAAAAAAATAAAATTTATGTTTAATATTTTTGAAGATTGCCATAAATTTATATTATTAATTTCAAATGATTCATCTTTAATGCTCCAGTGTTTTATTTCAAACGTACATAGGCCATATTATTAAAATATACATACATATAAACATACATTTCCCCCTTTTATACAGTTCCTATTTGTAACTCAACACCATATTATAATTTGGGCCATTTTCAAGATATTCCTTTATTGAAAATATGTATTTTACAAATCATTAAATATAAATGATTAATAAATATACTATAATAACAGAAAAATAGAATATATTAAATTGAATAATTAAAGTACCTAAACTAAAATTATTTAAAAATATTGAATATTATAATTTATCAAATAAAATAATAAACGCATTATGATACATAATATCATAAAAGTCATAAAGAATTAGAAAAAAATATTAGGTTTATGAGTACTTAATAAAAAGTATTTAGTTTTAAGGCTTTTATAATATAGTTTAGTTACGTATATTTTAATTAATTTTTTTTTACATTGATATATTTTTTATATAAGCTTTATCAACACTATTAAAGATGGTTAAGATAAAAATATTATAACTATATTATAATTTATAATTTATTAATAGATATTAATAACTTTAAAATTTTAAGCTTGCTCGAGCTATTTCCTATGCTATATTAATTGCACATCTGTACTAAGTACAAAATTATAAATTCATTATTTTTGTTATTGATTTATTACTGTTTTAGTTTCTTCCTTGAACGTACCAATCTTAAATTATAAACTAGATTTATTTATTTTTGTGATTATTTAAAAACAAAATTGAAGATTGAAATACTCTCAATTCTCATGATGCTATCAAAACAGAACATTGAGGCTATTGGTATTACCAAATTCATAAAACAATACAGAAAACAGTAATTAAAGATTTCTTGTTTTGCTATAATTGATTATCAGTGACACAAATACTTTTAAAACCAGACAAATTGTAATGTTTTATAAATTATTCTCCAAGGGATATAATATGCTTATATATAGCGTGTCGCACTGTCGCACCCTATCTTAATTGTATATTAATTTAGTAGTTGTACCATAAGTTATTTGTAACTTTTTCCTGGTCCGTATTGAACACACAACGCATATTCACACAGACACATAGAGAAATGATTATCGCGTAGAGGGTTTATATAAAATATAATACGGAAACCCTTATTCTAACAACTTGTCCGTTTTTTGGGGTGCAGAATTATAATAAATCGAATCTATTAGTATTTGTGGCAGTGTATTATACTAAGTGTGAGCGCGATTTATATATGACTCATATTATACCATAAAGCATTTGATATAAGGAATTTATTATTCCATTAAACAATATTTTAAATAATATTAGCCAATACGATTGATTTTATTTAGTACATGCCGTTATTGTAAAATCCTTAGTTGTATACCGTTTTAGATTGCTAAAATGATACGCATAACCGCGAAACTTTATGTAGGTAATTGTAGGTTCTTGGGCTTTTTTTTATACCTACTTCTTATCATTATAATACAGCTATTAATTATTATTATTGTCATGACAACATTTCAAACAATAGGATGTGTAAAGAACTAAAGAGTGAGAATTCAAGAATAGAAGTTTTTTTTAAAGTTTAAATACGACTTAAAGTGACTGAGAAGCACTCTATTACAATACAATAATACAAACGCTTAAATGCGTATTGTGGACCAATTTATCGTGTATAAAGAAAGAATAAAAATCTTCGATTCGTCGACTACAATTATGATTACGCGGTATGAAACAACCATCGCGATAAATGATCTAAATCAGCCGATACGTACATATTACACGAGTTGTATAATAATTATTCGCATATACAAGCAAATGAGCATGTACTGCGTATTTTATGCATACTAGCGGCCGATTGAAATAAAAACAACGTAAATTACTACACGTGTTAAGCGTATAATATGTGCACAATGTTTAGTAATCATACTATATAAACCGTGGGCAAAAACGTACACGTGCAATCGTAGGAGGTGTGTGTAAAGGTGTAAATCATAATATTATAATGCAAACACGCGTGTCGTTATATGTATTATATTTTAAACGAGTGCAATCGAAAGTGTCATCGTCGTTGTCATGATAAAAGCTTTGCCGCCGTTGCGTTGCAGTTGAATAATTCAAGTTTTCTGATATAATATATATATATATATATACGTGGCTTTAGCGGCGTGGTGTTTCCGCGACGGCCGAAGAGTAACAAAACAAGAGCCCTTTGGCAGTGGTGGTGGAATAGAGATGGTGGTGGTGGTAGTTATCGGGGGAAGGTGTATCGGCAAGCTGTCTGGTCACCCTTCGAGCGCGAGCGTAACCATGGTAACGCGCCCACGTTATACCAGCGGCAACACCCGCACGCTTATTACATATACATATATATTATATATATATATCATAGCATTCGTCGCCGTGTACACACACTCACACATATAATGTATTTTGTGTGTATAGCGGCGCACACGTTATAATGTACGTATATTATAGATATATTTTTCTATACGGTCGAGGCAGCTCGTCACGTGTGAATCTGAAAAATCGAATTCCTTCGTTTGTTTGTTATAATACGAGATCTAAATTTTGAATTATTAAACTCGGTCCAGCTGGTCATACTATAGACACCTATTCGCCTTATTACTGCAAAATATTACAATAACATAATATCGTGAGCTGTCGACCTTTTTACATGTTTTTATGTTTTTATACCGGCCATCACGTCATACACATAAACACACTATGTGACTTTCTTCTTTGGCGTAACTTTAAAGTTTTAAATTTAAAAATAACAAAATATACAAGCTATTAACTCGGAATTATTTATTACATCATTTGATTTTTAACTCATAATGCAGAAACTTATCAATAGACCAACGCGACGTGCTTATATAGTGTAGGTATCTATGTCGTACCTATATAATATAAATAATTATCATTACATTACTCTAATAAAATATTGAATGGGTTATTATTGTTATACAAGATTTAAGAGAAACAGAAACTCTGCACCCAGCTACTAGTAAAAGTTTTTATATGAATCAAAAATAATCACCAATTATTCCGATAAACATATCAATTTGAATACAGATATATAAACTCTTAGTACTTATAAATCTATCATTTATCATTTACATCAACGGTTAAAGAGGAAATTTCCAATTTATTAAATTTTAACGGACTGATTGGTTATAATTCAAGAGCAGATTGAATTATCAAATATTAAATAAACTACAGCGCATTGTTATTGTGTTTTATTTTTTTAATGACTTTTCTAAAGTAGCTAAGCCAAATGGTGTATATTAATATAAAAAAAAAAAACAACTGTGATGGAAATTTGTAATAAAAATAATATGCTGAACAATGAAAACAAACAAAAATTGGACGGAGTGTTATGATGTGAATTCATCATAGTGTTTAGGAAAATACTGTGAGAACGAGGAGTCACGATACTAATTCAATCTAAATAGGCTGACGTAGCTCTCTCTGTTAATTATTTTTTTTTTTCACAACAACATGGTATTGTATGTACCTATAAATAATTGTATCTATGCTTATATTGTATGATAAAAGTGTTATCTGAACAGTATTTTTTTCGCTAAGTCAATGTATTTATTTTTATTTTTATTTAATTTAATTTGAGTATACATTCATTTTTGAAACGTTGGTGCACCAATTCATCCATTTAAATATTAAATAAGTAGTTGGACTTACATTTTAACCAAATAAATACTAATTCAAATTTTATACATCTAAATCCTCAAAAAAATATTTTGTTTCGGTGCACTAGAGAAATCCTAAACATTTTTGTGATTACAAATTATGTAAAAAAAATAAATAAATAAAGATTTCAAAAATATATAGGATAACTGACACAATTACTATAACGAAGAATAAAATAACCACTACTTGTGTATGTAAAGTGTGATGGCATGAGTGGCAAACTACGCGTTAATTAAACAAATCCCTCGGAGAGAGCAATTTAAAGCCACCACGCGAGAAACGCACTAGGGCGTTGCTATACACACGGTGGTAGTAATAATTTTGGACACCAAACATAGCACATAATACGTATATACTATAACTATATTTTTACACATTTACATAAGGTAAATTGTGTGTATCCGAGGGTCCGGAATCGTATTGCCACGTGCCGTGGCAATACCTGAAAATATATTATTTATCAGCCATGCTGGGGTGATATTCAAGGTTGAATGTGTGCACTCGAGACATATTTCCATGACTAAGATAATAATAATATGATCAGAGCTTGATTTTAATTTCGGAAAGAGCCGGGATGCATATAATAAAATTGAAAGATCCTTTAAAAAAAAAAAAAAATGATAAATTGCTGTTTATAAATATACATACTATGATAAAATATATTTCAACTAGGTACCTAGTCTCATCTGTTCATTTAAATCAAGTCACAATTAGGAATAAACCTTTTGAACATATTTATTTTTATTTTTTATTTTTTTTCTGACCATTTTTTAATATTATTAATAATTTAATTCCTTACAAAGTGAGAAAATTTAAGACGTCAACTAGTGGCAACTGAAACATTTTCAGTCTTGATAACTAGATATATTATACCCACTGCACTTCTGTTAAATCTGACACTGAATATTATATAAATACATACGAATAGATCAATAAAATAAACATAGTTTGTAAAAATATTTAGAGTTAGTTAAGAAATACTAATTTAAAGGACTCAAGTTGCACTTTAGGCTGACGTTTATATAACAAGTTTTACTTTAATACAATTCTAAAGTTAAAATTATGCTGAGAAACATCAAAATTTGTATATATGTTCAACTTTAAATATAGCTAATTTTAAATGTCTTAAACTTTTTTTAGAGTTTGGAAACATTTTGCTGAATATTTAAAAAAAAGTTTAAAAAAAACTAGAGCTTTAAACCTTAAATAACGAATTCAAATATTGGGAGTTTTGAACGTACGAGTAGATATAAATGTGGAGTATTATTTTAAAATAAAATGTTTGTTCTGTTTCAATTTGATAGATTTACTGTTTTTGTTATAACTTCTAAAATAGGCATATTAAAAATTTCTCCCTTATCTTATGAGTCATAAGTTATGACTATATTATTTTTTTTTTAGTTAATATCAATATACTTAATAAAAACTAGAGTACATATATGTTTTTTATTAATACTATTATTTGAAAATTATTTAATTACTATTTGTATTTGATATCGGATGAGTAAATTTAGGTACAGAATACTGAAAAAAGTCTTTGAAAAATGTCGAGATATTATCATTATTTTTATGTTTTTAAAAATAAAAATATTGTATGATGCGATTTTTAATAAATACTGTTAAATGACAATAAACACAAATTTGTTAAAAATCTCGAAAGTAGTTGAAATATTATTTAAAACAAATTATATAATGATGTCGTTATGATAAAATAAATATACGTTTCTGGCTCTCATTTCTTTCATCAGTGTGATTCGGAAAGCTCATTTATTGTTGACTACCCCCATATTCCTACACAATAATAGTAGTAATAATAACAATAATAAATAATTGTATGAAAATGGTATAATATTGTTAGCGTCGTGCGCTGTTTCACCGCTGATGCCTATCGCCGAACCTACATATGTATAAAACGAATATTGTTTATGTCCCGTCGTGGGTGTATTGAACACTGCGTTAATGTAAGCGAGTTATTATGATTACTATCTTCATGATATTTATCAAGGTTTTTATTCATGCTCCCGAAACGTGTATATTGATTTGACAAGACATAATTTTCGTATTCGCTACCTGAGTGTAAACTACGCCATAACATTATTTATTATTGTTTTAATATTTAATGAGTCTACATTATACAAAATTATTTTGATTGATTCGAAGTGTTTCCGATAATTTTTTGCTCTTTGAATTTTTAATAGCTCGTTGTTTCAACCAAGCGGTAGATAATTGTAGTATATAATTATATTTAAAAATTTTTCAAAAATAAATTATTACCTACAATTATAATTACATAAAGTTAATCTTTTTTACTTTTTGTTTTTTGTATCACCGCTAACGACATGTGAAACATAGATTCAACTAACCCAAAGCAAGGTTTACAATTATTACAGTAGGTTTATGTTGATTAAAAGCATCATATAATACTTATGTCATAATGTAATTAAATAATTGACACCACTTTGTTTTGTGACTGTTATATGGCTATCGTTCTTATTCGCATAGTAGGTACTTACTAATTTGTACATTTAAAACATTTTAATTTTGATAAATATGTATAATAAATTTTAATTACCATACTAACCTGTAATTTATGTATATCATATATTATACTGAACAATAAACTATATATAGTTACATTAAAACATATAAACAATTGAAAAAACAGTCGTGCGTGTTGTATCTAAATCACAGCTCTTAACTCTCAAGTGTCTACAACTCAAGAGAGGTTTTTAAAATTTGATTTACCTTACTCTCGGGAAATTTAAAACGAACACTGTAAAAGTACAGTTTTTACCACTCCTTCAAATATTTTACACAACGCTTATGTTCGTATAAATAAAATATTTTGTTGCGTGAATAAATAAAGATTTCCTTTAAAGTTGTTGAATTTATGACGATATATTAGATTTAATATATATATATATATAACAATGTACTATATCTTTCTTAATTATTTCCGTCGCATTATTTAAACGTCTCGATGACATTTTATTAAATATTAGTTTTCTAAAATATACCTAATATATATTCTAAGTATATTTTGAATAAATCTTAAAAACTCTAAGTTGACATTTTTATTTTCATATTCATTACTTTTTTAGATAATTTAATATTCATAAAGTAGGTACATTTCTTTTCATTAACTTCAAACAATTCATACATAGGCCATATTGCAATATAAACACCCAAGCTATTAAAACATTCAAACTAAATATCTGTATAATTATATATATACATTTAAAAATTTGATTCTCCTAAAATCTATTTAATTTGATATTGCACGATAATATATTATGTTATTGTTAAACCAATATGGTTTCTTCGTTTCACTTGAAATCTAAAATGTTGTAATTTATATAGTATAATACGCAAGTGAATCTATATATATTGCTATATGCACTTTCAAAGCTTCAACTGTTAATGTGTTTTATTTTCGTCTCTCATCTGTTACTTGTACGAAACGAGAAAAGCATATCAAATGCTAGTCATAAAATATATAAAAAATCTTTAAGCTTGGTACTTGGTAGAAATTATATAAGGCTGAATTTCGATGTCTCTTAATATATGAGAAATATAATATTTATGTTGTCATTGATATTCTATTTGCAATTTTTAAATGGTTAGGTAATATTCATTAAAATATTTTATTTTTGACAGTGTCATCCATTTCGTGTTTAATTTATTTGTATCAAAGTGTATTTAAATATACAAGGAAATGTGTGTAGTGAATTTTTATACTTTTTTTAAATTCAATTATTAAGCGATAAAAAACTTGGATTGTTAATATGATATGAAAACCAATTACAGTATACGTTATTAAGCGTTTTTATCAATTATTAATATAAATATTATATTTATACATTTTGTAAACATAACAAGGAATATAAGAGCTTTTAAACGTTAAACGTACAATCAGTTACAGCAAAGGCGTTATATAGAAGTATGAAAAATTAATGACTTGGCGTGAAAAAACTTTCAAATTTATCGATTTTCCTGGAAAAAGTCAACCTTTTTCAAATGCCATGTTCGTTTTTTTGTTCGAAAACCTTGATTTAATAAAGATGTTGGACCGACATTTTAAGTTTATTACTATAAAATACTTTAATATCATATAGGTAATAAATAATAATACATCACATCATGATACGATATTATAATTTATTTATGGCCATCACTCAACGTCTTAAAATGTACTCACAATTTAAATATTATAAAATTATTCAGTTAACTAACGACAGTATAAAAGATTCTTTTCATAAATGATTCACCGAAAAAATATAAATCATGCATTACAAGACTTAAAAATAAAAATTAATAATTCATTGAAACATGATTGACAAATTAGAAATTGATAGTGACTTAATTATTTGAGTAAGGTTTTTAATAAATTTGAAGTTATTAATACCTATATTGTGGTTCGATAGCATTTAACCAAAAAGCATTAAATATGTTTATGTACATTATCATAATTTAAGTTCAGATGTAATTTAACTGATTTGAAATTAATTTACAATATTTTAGTCATAAATTAAATCAACGAATATAATAATAAAATTAGAATATCTGATTTTAAAGGTAAAAGAAAAAATAATTCAAAGACATAACAACTAACTTAAAACAAGAATATTATAATATAATAAAATTAAAATATTTTATAAACACATTATTTATAAAACTATATTCTTAGTCTTTGAAAGGTTAAAATTTAACGATCCTATGAGAATATAATTAATAATTATATATTACTACTTATATAGATACTATACGGTGTAAATTTATAAGTTAAGGTTTTTTAAATTGAGAATTTGTCATACATTCAAAAATAATAGTTTAAAGAAAATATTTATATAAATACGTTAATATGTTTAATATTATATTAAACTTTTAAAATTTTTTGTTTAATATCTTATTATTAAGTGGCTTTTCTGTGTATATGTATTATATTTTTTGGTACCTAAACGGTTGTTTTTTGCGGTGTATTTCTAAAACCTTGTTTAATTTTCACCAAAAAAAGAAACAACAATTAACTATAACAAAACTTGATTTTCGAATTGAAAAAAATGTCTGTCTAAACAGTTAATAGTAATATATTATTAACGAATTGCAACTGAATTACGTTAAATTTGTTTGACAGCAATTAGGACGTGACTTCGCATACAGTATAACCAATAAAACGTGTTATAGTCGGTATTAATGTAGTTTGTGCTCAGCAAATTATAAAACAATAAATAGCACCAGTTTTTGCGTCATACCGTAGTATTATTATGTTAAAGTCGAGTGTGTTGCACATTTTTATTCGCAGCAACATTGACGTTGTACCGTTTAATTCCTTAAACCATCCACGCATTAATACGCTTTAATACGATGTCAAGGGAAAAATTGAACACTCGTATTTTTCACGTAACCACCTGGGACCTTATACATTAATATATTATTTCTGAAAGTGTATGAACTAGTCGATGCGTCATTTTATCTTTATACTTACGTTCTATTCGCGTGAAATAAAAATAAAACACTGTTGAAATATTACACACGATTTGTACTGCAGTATTACAGTTGCATGTACGGTGGAAGTTTTCAGGAACGATACACCAGCTGCAGGGGGTGCAGTGCTTTAAACAAAAATCAATTTTCACGTTGTTTTCGGATACGGTGGAAATTTTTCCGGTGGCGAATTGAATGCATCGCCTGCTGCTTTATGCGTTGTGTGTACACATGTATACCATTATTATACGTGCAAGTTCAATAAAACATTAATATTACGACGGAAACGAAAACTTACCGAATAGGAAAACCGTTTTGGACCAGAGCCGAAACCGTTTTTAGATTTATGACGTCGTAAATCGGTTTTCTGGTGTACTCACGCGTCCTGCAATATATATGTGGTTTTCTATGTCACGGGTCTAGCGCGTTATGGGAGACGAGCTTATATAGTCCACCTCCTAGCCTAATCGGCCTCGAAAGAAGGCTTTCCGGGAATGTTGTGGACTCTAGCACTCTATATATCCACAGGCGAATTATGTGACTGCTCGGCGAAATCCCCGAGGGCGAGTGAAACGGTCTCTTTATTCTCTTACGAGGGACATCATCCCCGCGTGATCCGTAGGGGCAAGGTGGTAATAACCTTAAAAAAAAACAACTCGAATAAATCACCAGCGTATTCGTTAATCTCATATACGTATATACCCATATTCTATAATATATATAATATACGGATGGATGAGAGCCTGCGCGTTTGATGCGCAGCTGCAGCAGTGACATGCAGGATCCGAAGAGGAACGCACTTCGTCGTTGAAGTGCAACACGTACACGTTATATTATTATTATTATTATTATTATTATCGTATACACGATGGTAATAACATCTGCAAATTTATGTAGGTGCAGCGTAGTGCTCCCCATACACGGCGAGTAATATATATTTATACGCGACGTCGTAAATTGACGTAGTCCCTGCCAGATCCCTGCGCTTGCAGTGTGTAATGTGCGCTTAACTTATAAGATAATACCGTAAACGAGAGAGTGTCTTCAGACCTGCGTCATCGGCGACCCTCGCCTGCAAGGCGCTGCGAAGTCCTTGCGAAAAGTAGAATAGTTGTCCCTCGCCCCCTTGCGAAATACGCGCACGCACACCAAAAACATTATACCATATTATGTCTGCCTCATGTTTGATGATAAAGAAGAGGGAAGAGAAAGAGACGAAAAGACGCAACATCGGCGGTAAATGTCAAAAATCAATACACGCAATGCACCTCTCGCGCGCGTATTTCAGTAACGCGCATTACTTTTGTCGACGGACCGTACCGAAAAATATATTCAAATAATAACGATTCGGCATGAACGCGTGGATAATAAAATCGGCAGATCGTCGTGAAATTCCAACAATTTATTCGATCTGTGTATATATAAACGATCGAAAACGCCGTGAAAAGGCCGAAACGTGTTCTCTATAGCGAATCACAAAACTTACATTTTTAATTTATTTTATTTTCATTTATTTTTATTGACCGTATAAATATATATATATATAATGTATTAGGCATATATTGTTATTTTAAATTGAATCAAAATATGTTTTACTACGTTCGGTATTCACGGAACTTTGTAAAATTTACAAGATAAAAAAAGTTTTTTTACAACTAGTGAAATAACCGTTGAAATTATTACTTTAATTATTATAGGCGTACGTTCACTTTATTGTTTTAAAAAAATTGCAAATATCGTAAAATAAAATTATCTGTTTATGTTCATAATTTTGTTTTTAACGTACTTTTCTATTTCTAATATTTACGTAATAAAATAAACACTTACCACCTTTATTGTATCCACTTAAATTGATGCATTCAACGTTTTATACAACGAAAACATTCTAATATTCACCGATAAAATTGTATATGAAAGTAATTTAAGCATGCATTGTTACACTATTGACTTTTACGCTGGCTAGAGTTTATTATTTTATCCATAAAGAAAATAAATAATTTTTATAGAAAACAAAAAAGGATAAGTATTTAGATACACGCCAATGCACCATGTATTATTTTTACATTTTCGTTATACTTGTATAAAATAATTGTATATACATTCTTTCAACACTACTTTCAGACGGTATTACAAATATCTAAAATAAATAATAACATACATAAAATATTCATTTACCGTGAAATTTTAATATTGTATAGTTACATTAGCTATATCTTATTGTAATTTTAAATATTGAATTTTAACAGCTAACACGTATCGAAGTTCATCGATAAGTGTATTTAAATCTAACACATTTTAATAATTTATCGTGCCGTGAGTAAATGAGTAAACCATAAAATTTATTATTTACTGTTTATAACATTACAATAATATTAAATATTGATTGTTAATTTTAAATAAATACAATGATACAAATGATAACTGAATTCTCATAATAGCGGAAATTTTATCAAGTGAAAAACTAATATCGAGTAGTTAAAATTAATTTAATTCAACAAACCTTCATTATGCATACTATCATCAATTTTATAGCCGGATGGTCGTGCACATCATATATACATATCATTATAATACATACAATACACAGTATTCGATAAATATATATCTGTCTGTCGTTTTTGTGACGACAGATTCTGTTGCTTTAGTGTATGGTTTGCGCGTCGAGAAGCTTACATGCAAATAATCATATTATACGTATAATATTAAATATACACAGTGATTCACCGTGCTTGGTGAATCATTGCCTTTTTCTTTGATAATGAATTAATTAAAAATCTAATTTTTTAAGTTTTTAAATATACTCAAAGAAAATATTTTCATATTCTTGAATTATTTTCAACTACTATTATGTAATTCTGCGGGAACAAAAACCTCTGGTTTTGAGATGAAAACCTATTTTCTACTTTAAGTTAATTATTTTGTGAATAATTTTTATGCACATTTTGTAATATCATGTACAATTATTTATGCAATTCGGTCCATTTTTATAAATTATAAATATTAATATATAAATATAAATAACTAAAATTCTAAATCATCATAGACCCACATACTAATTATCATGAATCTATTATTCTTAATACATAAAGTTAAATACCTCAAAAACCATACTCGTTCAAATCTTAATAAATTCTAATATACATAAAAATTAAAAAAAAAGTTTTCCTCTAAATAATATAAATTAGAAAAGAAAAGTTATTATTTAAAAAAAAGAAATTCGACTCTCCACAAAACACTTTTTAAGTAGTACAAATAAAATCTCAAGAATTTCAAAATATGGCCATTTAGTATATTAAAAAATTTAAAAAATCAGATTTTGAATAACTGCATTATTTAAGAAAAAAAGGAAGGGATTGTGCCTAGTAAATCATCATAAATATATGTGATACGAGTTAAACCGATGACAATTAATATAATAAATAATAATATTATGTTGTCATTTATCGCCGTTGATAATACGATAACGGTGATATAATAAACGCGTAATACGGAAATTTATGGATAGGGAGCATAATGTGAATTCACAATAATTCGTTTATACGGCACTACTGAAATCTGTCCGGAATTCAATTTAATCGCAATAGTATAATTAATTGTACTCATACACGAGCACATGATATTAATATTATATAAATACGTACATACGATTATATATAGGTTGATCGATGCTCTAACGTACTTTTTATATACTTAACATTTATGTATGTACAGTGTATGTTATATTCTATTAAAGCTTGAAAATCAAGTTGTTAAAAATACTTTTTTGATTATGTTTTTTAATAATAATCTGAATAATTTAAATCATTTTAAATACTTGTTCATGCAATGCTCTTGAAGACCGGAATATTTTTTTAAAGGTTTTTTCTTCGCATATTTTTGAATATAAAATCATAAGTTAATGTATTTAAATTAATAAATGATTTTAAATGATTTTTTTCTAAACGTTTTTAAAATACAACTTCAGTGTTTAATGACTTAACGATTGTCTGGAAATAAATGTTGAATTTTTTTTTTACAAGCACTGCTCTAATATTATTTATGTAGCGAATATTTTAGCTTCTTTGAGTGAAATTTTTTCAAATTGTACGACGTAATATTCAGCGTTATGTATTTTTATGAGTTTAATTAAAAATAAGTTATTAATACTGTAGGAAAAAAATCATGCTCAAATTTTTATATAGAAAAAAAAACTTTTTTAATTTATCCATCATAAATATTTCTCCCTCTTGCCTTTCTCGGTGTAACTTTTCAAACGATAGTATTAATCAAAAGCCCGTCAAACAACATAATATTTTGACCATCGTATAAATGTAACTATATAATAATAGCAATTAGTTATATATTTGCTGGGATTCTGATAATACTGTTTTCAACATCAGAATAGCTATAGCTAAAGGAAACTATAGCTTATAATATAATTTTTGATTATACTGTTGACAACTATGTAATTGATGAAGAACAAAGAGCTGACAATATAGTAATTACACCATAATGACTCATTTATGTTTTACATTATTCTTA
Organism: Melanaphis sacchari; assembly: GCF_002803265.2. Taxonomy (NCBI): domain Eukaryota; kingdom Metazoa; phylum Arthropoda; class Insecta; order Hemiptera; family Aphididae; genus Melanaphis; species Melanaphis sacchari. The sequence goes on from NW_020270527.1 coordinate 456,841, forward strand.
TTTGTATAAATAGTTTATAACTGACAGTAACTATACAGTTATAAATGTTAGATTGATTTTTCCATTATAAGCATATAGTCAAATATTAACCATGTCAAAAGATTATTATTTCTTAAACGTGTTAAAATAACATTTTATAACATATAGGTAAGTAAATATTTTGTTTGAAATAATATCTTATTAAAGATGATTTTCTAAAATTTCTAGTTTGCATATAAATGTGCTAAGTGATTTATTTATTAATATTCATCGGTTACATTTACATACCTATTAAGGTTTTTAATTATGGAGTATATTTTTCTAATCATTATAGAACTATTTAAGGATTTTAGTAACAATAGTTACAAGATTGTATTCTTATATTGTGTACCTCAAAACATCAAAGTACTCTATGTCTCTGCTTATACATTATATACAAATATAAAATAAACATTTTAGCATAGTGTTTTTTTTTAATTTTTAAAATAAACTATCCCTGTGAATTTCATAAATTATATTAGACTCGTATAATAATAATTATGTGCTGACATAGTGCTGCGAATAGAGTCGTTATAGATTAACGACAAATGGACAAATGGAATTAAAATGTCGCCATTTAATAAATCGATATTTTCAACTAAATTTATAAACGAAATTCGATATAAGCTAAAAACATACACACACATAACTATATAATAATCTGTAGAAAACATAAAACAATACATAATGCGCATAAAATACGCTTTTAAATGTTTATTTTGATTATATTATAGTATTTCGGTTGTTTGGAAATTTGTTCGTAATTTAAGAGTGTATCTCAATTTAGCTTTATTTTTCATTAATTTTTACTAAATTTATCGATCAAGGTACACAACATTTCAATTGTGTCATATGGCTGAAAAAAAAGTTTGGATTAACAATACATAGTGTTATAGACTGCTCCAAGTAGCGATAATATGATAAACTCACTAACTCACACCTGCGTAGTTTTTTTATGCAGATTTGTGGTATAAATATAAAATATTCGGTATCTATTATATAAGTTTAAGTATAGATATATATATACTCGTACATTATTATTATCTGTTCAGGAGACCCCTCACCGTTTTATCCAATGGTACAAAGTTTTTTTTTATTCTTCTCTTTAGATAAACGTATCTGAAATTTTTCCTCCATCAAAAGCATATTTATGGTATATTGTTTTCGAAAGTATACAACTATCAACTTATTGAATATTTAAAGCAGTTTTGTACTTCAACAAACCTCAATTGTCGGGCGTTGACACGTTGATGTATTTAGGTACCATCCATATATTTGACGATTTACATAAAATGATAACTACGACAGTACGTCATCAGTTTAGTGTGGATATTATTATATTATTGTGTTGTAGCAGGGAGCCATTGTGCTACAGATCGTCGCAACAGCCATTGCCGGGGAGATGACATATTTTATAACGACAATTGGATTAGTTTTTCGAACGTATTTTTACGTCGTTTTATCGTTCGTGTATATCTCCCATTTACTTGTTATCATATTTCTATATATAGTCCATGGTAATATACATAAGAAAATAGACCCTATTATGCATATGTATAATTTTATAATAAACCAGAGGTCACCCGACGACGAGACCTTTTCGTCTCCGCGCATCGTTTCCTCTGTGTACCCAACCGACATTAGGTGGTGTGAAATGTCATTTGCTACAGGAGTGTGAGAACGCTGGAACAGGAAAAAAACATTCAACTTATAAACACGTGTTTGCGTTTGTTTATATTTTGTCATCGTGAGAGAGTTTCTTAGCAAATACTCTCAAAACGCTATCATCGTTTGACATAGTTTAAATTATATTCTTGTACCGAATTAATGCGTGGAAGACCAATAGCAGAAAAATAACTCCAACAATCTCGATGTTCATAATATTATAATATAACCGTGATTAAAGTAATGCAAATAATTAAATAGTTTTTGTTAAATTACGCCGTATATAATGGTTTTAAATAAAAATAAATCAGTAATTGATATAAGTACCTTGGTTTAATTAATAATTTAACTGTCACTAACATGCAATTGATTAATCACTATAAAGTACACTAAGACTATTTGACAAAACGATTAACTATATTATTAAAATAATACAATAAATTGTTTAGATGCATAATAATTTTCGATAAGTACCTACATACAATCTAATAAATGATCAAAATTTTTCTCCTCGTGAAATTTGATATTATAATATATTTTGTTTACTACATTAACTTATGATCTATTAAATGTTAATAACTCGAGTTAATTTTTTATTGACTCACTCACTCTAACAGATTATATACCAAGAATAGTTGCGCCTATACAACGTTATTAACAAATCAAGCGTGAATCTCGTATGTGCTAGTTATATTGATTATAAAATAAATGATATAAAGTTAGTTTACATTTCAGACCACACGCATTCAATTTATATTGATATAATTTTAATTGTGTTGTAGGTTGGTACTATTGAAAAAACAACTTTGAATGATTTTCCAAACATATTAATTATTAATTATATTACGTGTATTATGTTCTCGGGTAAAAAGTGACGTTGTGGCGGCGCATTTAAAAACTAATATTATGATTTCAAGACCTTTTCTGGTATAATATTATTGTTCCCCGCATTGAATCCCATTTAACGTCATTAATTTTATATAGGCATTTTATGCGGAATAGTAACATGCGCGATGGAAACGCCACCCCTCCATCTATATACATATAATAATACATTGAATACCACGGCATGGGAGTGGTTGTGTAGATATAATATTTTATACTACAACTCTAAAATTATGTTTTATTTTTCCTTTATTGATTTTCATTACGGTTCTTTTAATAGCCAACAAACCCTTCATGTTATTTATTTATTTTTTTACTTGAGTTTTATTGAATTTTAAAATTCTGACGGCTATTTTTAATAGCTAGGCGTAATCTTATTAACGTATATGAACTCTATAACATGGATTCTATATTTTGGCTAATCGATTTATTACTATTTAATACATATATTTTATAGTATTATATATTTCTCAGCACCGTCATGGAATTTCATTATTGATAATAAATTCTATTACGAATTTCCAGTGCACTATCTTATATAATTTATGATATTAACTTTTTTTTTCTAAGAACCTGGATAACTTAGACATAAAAAAATAATAATAATATTATAACAATATTAGTCATTATTGTATATTAAAGAAATCACCTTGTAATCCATTTAACGTAAGACATTCGTTATTCAAAAAATATTAATTTTCTTGAAAATATTTTCGTTACATAATTTTAAAAAAAAAATTCTTCTTCAAAATTATTATTTACGTATTATTGTTCTTTTTAATAAAAACATGCATCTTTAATTCTTTACTTCAAAGCAAAATATTTTAAATATAAAAATCAAATTTTGAATGAGTAGTTTAAGATTTATAAGTATATTGCTTAAAACTTCGATGAGAGGAGTGAAGTAATACATGGGTATCTCGCAAAATGATGATACTTATAAAAATTTTAAATATTTATAACTAATAAATAATTACTTGTCCAAACTTTGATTTTTATCGAAAAACTTAGATATTATTATAAGTATTCAATATTCTACTTTGGAATATAATTTTAAAAATGTTGTTTTCTAAAGACTTAAATGTTAAAAAAAAATGTCTTATTTCAAATAAATCACTCTAAATGTTAAACATCTTATGCTCATTATATTGTTATAATAAAATGTATAATATATTATTTGTATTCTATTTTTTGTACAAACAAATAAAATGAGTATATACTCTTTTTATGTTTGTTTTTGAATTAAATTATAAGCTATACGTAAATAAGTAAGGAGTTTAAAAACAATGCGAAATGCGTTTATAAGATTTGTACACTGTTTTCACACAACGCCTTAAAACAACATAAAAATATAGTATTACGTGATATTATTATGTATGTACATTGTACACATTTCGCAAGTTTTATTTATGTTATTATGAAAATGAGAACCATACACGCGTATATATATGTATACTAAGCACAAATATTCTACGCATAACATATTTTATATAACTAAGTTTTATTTATTTGATATCATAACAATACATTAGTATTATGTTCATCGCTTTGGTGATATAATAATAACAAAAAAATTCTGCTCATTATGTATTTAATGTTATAATATTATAGTAATGATTATGGTGTCTAATATTCGATCTACCCTAAAATATTACTGAATTTACATATTTATAATATTTAATAGGTAGATGAATAACATAAATGTACCTACTTATTATTATGTTTTATAAATATATTATACGCTTAATACTTTAAATATTAATACAAATCGAGTTAAAACGCGTAAATAAAATATCCCACTTTAGAGGACATCGTAAGTAACCATACTTTTAAAGGTTTGGATTTCTCTTTTACTCATTCTTGTAGTTTTGTCTGCTACAAGTGACATAGTATTATTATATTATATAATAATAGTCAATTTATTTTATTCTTTTTAAGGTTATAATGATTTTCAGTTAAAAAAAAAACACGTGTTTAAAACAGCTAGATTATACGTTGTATTGTATAATTTAATGAAAAAGTCAGAGTGGTGTCCTATATTATTTAACAGCACAGTGACCAAAAACAATTGCAATTACCCTACAACTACAATATTATCTTATAATGATTAAAATTACATTGTATTGTATCAATAGTACAAATTACGAGTATATCTTTATTTATTTTGTATACAATAAGTTATTAGTACATAAATATAATGGAAATATTATTGTATAATACGTATGAGTTTACAGTAGAAATGTATTCATTGCTTTGTATCTATATGATTAATAATATGCATATTTACCTAAATAATACGTATATTATATTATGTACGGTTATACGAACATTAATATGCATTTGTAGGTTAATAAGGTATTCTACTTAAGTTGCAAGGTTTATCTTTGATACCCATATAGCTGCCTTCGATTGGACAGAGTACGAACAAATTTAGGGAAACAATAATAAGACTGTACGCGCGGGCGTAATGATTCATATACGATGTACAAACACAAGATCTTGATAATATAATGATATTTATAGTAATTCGACATCCCCGATAAAAAGGATGTAATTCTATTATGCTTATAATTGTTTAGTAGTTCGGAATATCTGATTTGAAGAGTCAGTAAAATCCTTTAACGTTCTCAACTAAAGACTAAAAAACAGTGATTAAAAAAGAAAATATTTTAAATACATAATTAATATTATTAACTTTAAAAACTTTAAAGTAATGCTTTAAACAGTTGTGACTTGTGAAATTAGAATTTCAACCCTCTTCATTGGGGACATATAGTTTGCTATGCCGTTCTAAAATGACGTGACCGCTGGACATTTGACTTGACAACTCCTCTCTAGTGGGCGGGCGTGTGTTAATTATTATTACTGCATAATTCGTATATTATCGTAAATGTATGTATATATTACCGTAAAACGTATTCAAATGCGTATTGTTATCTAACCGGAGTAAAACTGTCAAACTTTGAAAATTTATCGCTCCATTTCGTTTCATATTTATATACCGTATGTAGGTAAATACTAGTACTTCCGGACGACGAGCGATATGATGTTTAGTGCAATTGTATCACGGGTTTTCAAGTACTTTAATTCATTATTTCAGAATATTTTTGTATACTTTTAAATATATTACGTTATTTAATTACAGTTATATACCATGCACATTATTAAATAAATACAGGCATATATAAAAGCTATATATATAATATATATCAGTAGGTATTAATATAAGGTCTGAATTAATTTATTTCTTAATATAGTTATGTGCATGAATAAAGAACAAATTTAAATAAATTAACGTAAAAATAGTCCAAAGATATAAAAAAAAATACAATTTTAAGTTATGCATACCAGGAAGCAGTTTAAATAGATGCAAATCATAAAATCTGCTGTTACAGGACTTTTTTAAAATTATGAAAAAAACACATTTTAGTATACATATAGATGAATTTATTATTTGTAAACTGGGTTAAATTACTTAAGTCTTCAGGAAATTAAAAATACCCTTGTCAGTCTGTATTATTCATATATAAACTTAATGGTTTAAATTGCCTATGTACAATATGAATTTGGCTCCTTTTAAAAGTAAACCATTTGTTTATACTTTTTAACTATAGAATACATTTTTTTTTTTAATTGAGAATCAGCTTCCAAGATAAAATTGTGACTTTTTATGATTATTTAAACAATAATGAGAAAAAAATCACATTTAAAAAAATAAAAGTTTCTATTTAATGCATTGTTAGACATTTACTACGAATATATTATATATAATTCGATCAAAGTGTTCTATAAAAATCATCATATTACTATAATAATTTAATATTTAACTTTAATTTTATATTTTATTAACATAATAACTTTTGCACAGCTGTTTGTGATGTTTACATAGTTTATTGAATGCACAAAAACTTATTTTTTTAAAGAGATGGTAAAAACTTGATTTAATATAACAGTACTATCGACTTCTTTCAAATTATTATTTCAACAAAAAAAGTATCTTGCTCGAATTGCAGTAAATTTGTTATTGTGTATCATATTTGTACGACGTATTATACAATTTGTTATACCAACCGACAACTTTCATTACGCTTGTTGCCTCTGGCTTTTTATTTAAATAATCGCATGTCCAATAAATGTACTATTTCATTTTATATATACGATCCTTTTTGGGTTAAATTAAAAAAAAAAAAAAATGTATAAATTCAACGCCTTTTCTTATACTTAAATCAAATTTCTTATGAAATTTGATTATTTTTTCATAGTTCGTGCCCCGAATAATATATATAATATTATACTGTCTTAATAAAATATTTCAAAGTCGGTGGTGCGGCGGTGAGTTTGGTCAAAGTCCGTTCACCCCAAAATAAATGCACAACATCACCTGATGATAAATTCTCAATTACACGATTATATTTAGTTATTTATTACATATTATTTTCAAAGACAATAATGGTTGAACTTAGTATTCAAGAGGTGCCGAAACTCATTGGACCGATACACTGTTGAACAAAACCCGGTTAGTTGGTATAACTATGATAGCCGTCTTCAATATTACTGAACATCCGATCACGTCCGTTAAGCGGTTAAATAAATGCGATTTCCAAGGCCTCTATTGTAATAATACTCAGTGATACTCCTTAAGTTATACCGTCATTAAACTTTTAAAATATAAATTTAAAAAAAATATTTCGTATAATTGTTATGTAACCTTATTATAATATTGTATTACAAAAAAAAAAAAAAAAAAAATGTTTAAATGTTTATATTTTATACATTTATATTTTATATAAATTAAATTGAAATTGATTATTTGTGTTTCTCTTAAATCTTTGCAGTTAATGAAAATCAAGAAAAATATTATGTACTTTTATGTATATTACTCATATATAATTACAACAATTATTTATTCTGTTAAACATAATCTTTTGAATTTGTAAAAGAAATGTTGTTATCTCTACATTTAAAGTTTATAAAACATTTTAGATTCTATCTTTAAGTTCTATTAAAGTCGTTTACATTAAGTTATTATATTTATGGTTTTTATTTTTAACGTTGTTGTACTTGAAAACTTGAAACGGTATTATAGAACCGAAATTCAAGATTAGGATTTACTGTAAGAACATCGGTTTTGCTTGCAAGTTTTATAAAATATTATATTTATTTTCCTATACTAGTTTATTTGGCATAGTTTCATAAAATATTTTACTAACGATGATAAATATTTTATTTTAAATGAGATCTTTTCGTATTTAGTGTAGGATATTAACTATAAAATAATAAGCGTAAACTTGTAGGGAATAAACATTTAGAAAATGTTTTTTTTTTCTTTAGTACATTAAAAATAATTTATTATCTTTTATTCGAAAGAAAGTGAATCCTCGACAAATTACAAAGGGGAACAAACATTGTTTTTAAACGATTATTAAATCGTTGTTGTATACCACGTCCGTTAAATAGTTTTTGGATTGAAATTCCGGTAATACAACATAATTCGTGCGTAAACTACAGATATCTCTCATGTATCGCAGCATAAAATAGAAGAGACATAATTATAATTAATTCTTTGGAATTTGTATTTGTTTTTAATATAACTAAGCAAACAATATGTGACATTGTGACAGCAACGATGTAGTATGGCGTATACACATACAAACATTTTCGATCAAAGAATATTTTCAACTTCCGAAAAAAAAATATTATATTAGAGTGAAAAACCACCGGACGTAAAATTCATAAAAAAAAAAGTGAATTTCACTCACAAGCATTTTAAAATCGATAAAAATATAAATATATTATATACTTTTTACAGAAAAATTTCAACTACTCGTATTTATCTAGTTAAATATAATATATTTACATAGGAAAATATTTAAAGCCACACTTGATGACATTTCTATTTTCATTTTTTGATAACTATTGGTAATTTTAACTTTCGCTTATTGAAAATATTAAGGCAATTGAAAAATAATTTCATAAAAGTTTATAGTAATACTACGGAACTCAATATTGTATTTTTATTTACACAAGGCAATAGCTTGAGCATTATTTCTATCCAAATAAGAGTGTTTATAGTTATTGAAGCCTTAATGTTTATATAAAAAAAAAGAGTGTTTATAGAAAAGATAACGTGGTACCAAAATATATTCACCACACGTAGTAATCTATAAACATAAAAATCACCGCGTATTTCCAAAAAAAAAATCATTTTAAAATTTATCTGTGTTGCAACTTACAGACCAGTGGTAGTCAACATATTAATATGTACCTAATGCAGATTTTGAAAAAAAAGTATAATGTGATTATTTTCCATAATATGATATTGTTATCGTAATGACTGAACAGCTACATAATAATTATACATGGAATGAATGGGATATTATGTAAGGTTTATAAGTTTTATATTAAATTAAAATAATTTACATATATTTAGAATTTTACGTTTATAATGTTTAATTCGACATTAGAATAATATAATATCATACAGTGCACGCATATTTAAAATAACTAATGCCAAGAGTATTATTTTTCTTCGTGTCAACGATATTTAACGACTTGTTTAAAATTTATATTTTGGTCTCTTAATTATTTATTAAGCTTCGTGTGATAACTAATAATAACATATAACTATGAATACATCATAGATATGTCTAAACAAATTAATAAGGTATTATCCTCGAGCAGCCTTATGTTAGTACCGGTTTTTGAAGTGACCTCCAAATTTCTATAAACTTTGCATTAAGTAAACATTTGAGGATCTTGTTAGATAGAAACAAACGGGTCCCGTAATCCGCGGCGAACTAGAGCGGTTAATTGTTAAACTACAATTTATGATACTTTACTTACCTATTATTGTATTATTTGTTATTTACAAAGCTCGAGTAGTTACAGTGTACTACACTTGAACTACACGAGTTAGTATGTTAGTAAGAAGTCTTTATTTTATCAACGTAATATACACAGTATCTATAAAATATATTTTAATAATATTAATGATAACCATATGACGTATATACAAATAAAATAATATTTTTGTATTTTATAATAAAATAATGAGTGTTTTAATATCTATTTACAACTTAATATTATATTGTAAATTATTATTTTTAAATTTATGCAAATAATATACTAATCTATTTAATAAATAATAACAAATTGACATTTTAATAATACGAATATTTTAAGACTTAGAACCTAAGATTAAAATGATTTAGAATTAAAACTTGTCGTTTAAAATATATGAAAAATTAATGAATCTTTTTATTTGAAAATTTTCATATTTAGTATTTGATATTATTTAAGATAAAAATCATTGATTAGTACTTTTATAGTAATTAAAAATGTATGATTTTACATTTCACACATTTTAATTATTAATGATATAAAATAATAGCTTTTTATTTTTCTATACTAGATACGGTGGAAAGAAAACCACAGTAAAAACTCCGAATTTAAAATAAATAAATAAATAATATACTACTAATTTTAGTTTTGTTGAACTCAATAAAAATGATAGTTTATACCATAATATATGGTATGAATAAATTTAATTTATTTAAGCCACACATGGTATTTTCATTATTCTTATAATGAGAAACTTTGCATAAATGATTACGTTAACAACAAAAAAATAAAAAAAAAATAGTATAATACAACCGGGTTGGTGAATTTATTTTATGTATTTAGGTATAATATAATATATTGTTAGGTAAGTAGTGCAATGAGCTAATAGGATAATTGCATATGATTAATATTCAACAATTTTATATTGCATGTTTTGCCCTCGAGACACTGTTAAACCACAACGTATATAAATTTAACTGTAAAATTAACCATTTAAATAGTATTTTAAGTATAATATTATGTAAAACAGAGAAGTGCATAATATTATAATATCATTTAAAAGTTCGTGTCTACGGATCGGTCTATCGATTATAATAATAATATAGCGAATGATGATAGAAAAAATAAATAAACCATGATAATTTTCTTAAAATAAAACTTACAAAATCGTATTCTTCTATATAATATTATGTACTGTTACTTACACGTACGCATTCCGTGTTTGAAAAGAAGTCGTGTGTCAAATGTACATAACACCTGTGATAATATATAAAATAAATAATATGTTTTCACATTATAGTGTTCTATAGTATATTACATGCTAATTGATTGAAGTTTAGGAAGATATCGTACCAATACAATTTTATCATCGATATACATTTCAATTTTTTTCGATATATTGCATATAATAATTATATCTAGTATATTGCTTATAACTAGCATAATATACTTCAAACACAAGGTTATTAGGTTATTCGTGAATATTTTGTATTTTGTTTCTTTTTAATATTTTTACAAAAAGAAATTGTATTATATTGATGTCATATAGATGCTTGTTAAAAAAAAAAAAAAAATAATCATAATTTCTAGTTTTTCCTTGCTTTTTAAATTCTACTTTGATGATCATCAATTCGTCATCCGATATCGATCCTGTCTCTCAATTATTTCTATAATACAAGCTGAAAATAAAATAATAGCTCCTCTTCTATTCTTTTTTTTTTTTTTTTTGTTGTAGTTTAACCCACATCTTCTTATATTTTTGTCATTGAATGCGACGACGATAAACCAATCATCTCAGTTCACGGAAATCCAATCACTGTGACGCAGCATCTAAACTTCTTCCCATCTTTTTTGTATTAGTTGTATTCAGTATTAAAACATTATGTCAAAACTGGAAAGTAAATATTAATGGAAGCAAATTCAGTTACATAACTATTTACTATTGCTCTTAAACACAGTACACTATAAAGTCATATTTAACAAAATAATATTTCCAACTTCACTAATCAGAAAATACCACTTTGTTAATTCCGATAAAACATTTTCTTGTATCCGTCATACCCAAAACGTCAATAATTTAAATTAAACTCCCATCATAATATTATTAAATATTTACCTAAATTTTCACTTTAGATTAAATTAAATCTTTTGATTTTATAAAACCGAACTAAAACCAATTTGGATGTACTATTAAAAGTCAAATCTAAACAAATTGTAAAAAACTCCCAAAAAAATGTTAAATTAGTAACAAAAGTATTATTCTTTTATATAATAAATGTATAAACTAATTCATTCGGTATCCAAAAACTAGTATTAAGTCATTCACTACTAAATGTTACTTCAACTAACTCTCTGATCACCAAAATGTCTAAGAAAAAAAATTAAGTAAATTCAATGACCGATAATCTCCTTTCAGACAACTAAAACGAAAATGGAATCGCATCTTAAATCTAACCAAACCATTTCCCAAATCATACCCCAAAAGTATTATCAGTGAATTATATCTCTCCTAACTTTCCTCCTCTATTCAAATGATTAAACTAATATTGCTTTTAAAACTCGTTTAAGCTTATTATAGAACAATTAAATAAAAATCTTTAAAAAAATAAATATGTTACATATATAAGTATTTAAGGTTAAGTAATTAATTAATAATAACTAAAGGTATCAAGGTAGGATAATCCTTGAATATTACGATTATAATATTACACACATTTAAGTTCTCTAATTCTGTCAATTCAACTATAACTTCGTTCAACAACGTGAAATGCACAAACAGATCAAATATTGAAATAATTACAAAGACCCAAACATCCCGTATAATTTTATTGATATTATTATCTATTGCACCACATCAAAATTAAATTGTAACTTAACAATTATTGAGTTCATATTATTATACAACAACACCAACTATAACAATAATAAATAATAATAACGATAATAAGAAAGTATTCACACTTTTAATTTATGATACACCGTACTATTAAAATAAGTATAAAATATTATATTATGTACAATGTAGAAAACGTAGAAATACGATCTGTATTTAATTTCATATAATAATCGTTAGCACCTATAATATGTTTTATTTTTTTTTTTTTTTCATTGCAAAATATTTTAAAATACATAGATCAATGTAAATAAATACATTTAATCAATCAAAATTAATTTTCCAAATGATCATCTGCTTGACAATAATCTCACACTAAAAAAGTATGTACTTTTCAAAAAAAAAGTTTTTATCATACACAACACTAAAAGTGTTCCTTAAATAATCTAAATAATTGGAAAGTTGTCATTATATATTAAAAATTTTAAAAATCGAAATCTGACTAAATTCATTTTTAAAGGAATCATTCTGTATACAATATACTCGTAAAGTAATATATTATAAATTACAATACTTTGTATAGGAAACACGAAACTGTCGCGTCGGGTGTGTCAGGTGCATTGTAACGTACACACGCCGAGTGCAATCACCCTGTAATAATTGAACAACGCTCATCGGACACACGCACGCATACGCATTATATTGTACTTTCGATGATAGAAAAAAAATATCGAAATAATGACAATTAGACGTCGAGAAGCAAAACTATAGTGGTTTCCATTAAAACAGGGTGGCGAGCTGTATAATCGACAGTTGATTTCACGGACCGGTGTACATTATAATATTATTATTAAACAGGCGCGTGTACGACGGTGATACACTGATACGAATAATATGAGTATAAATCATACTACCGCGTATGCTATATCCCGGCGGGATAACCTGATATATTTAAGTTATAAATATACCTATGCGGCGGCAATGACGACGTGTTTAATGTTATAACTTATAATACATAATATTATGGTAATGCAACAGTTTTATAGTAATAATAACAATTACTTTAGAATTGTTTAGATTGTTGTCGTCGTCGTTGTCGAAACGATGAACCTGCGATATTCAAATCCGATGACAAATGTCAAAAATAAACACACTTTTTAATTAATTCTGAGAATGAAAAATTTTCATTGATGATTAAATACATTGATAATTGTTTTATAAGTATTTTATGTTTTTAATTAATTATACTATCAATATGAGACATAAACATATTTAATAGCATAAGTATTTGTCTTTTATTATGTATATTATATTATATAAATATATATATATATAAATCGTATCGAATGAAAAATAATTAAACTACTATGTTGCTGTATATCTATTGATTCGGTGAAGGGGGGAGGTCAAAAGTCATATGTATTTAATTCCCACGAAGAATAATGATTAATGTTTAAATTCCAAATTATATAGGTACCTAATATATTACAGGTATTTCAACAACATAACGTGATGTATATTATATCATATATAAATATATACCTAAATAATATAAGAAGTATAAGTAATTGCAGAAACATTAAAAAAAAAAAATTTAATTTTTTAAAATTTGATGAAATCTTACTTGCACGATTTTACATGTAGTACACCACTTTATATATCCTCCTAAAATCATTGCAGATAACATTTTCATGATAACATTTACTGATTTATCACAGTTTATATTATAATAGATCTTGATCGATTGGTTTTGTGGTTCATTTCTACAGGTTCAAAAAAGCTCGCGGGAGATGTTTGCGAGACGGACGTGATGGCTGAAAGCGGCAACTACGCAGGCGGTAAAGGACATTTTTGTCAGCTCAACAGCCTATGGTCCGTGTGGTATGGTCTGCTCGCTACCGTGCTTAATGTCTATTCCGTTTTGCTAGCCACTCGGAGACTATCGGGTAAGAATTTTTATATTCGATATACTTTAAATATTAATTATAATGACGTGACATCAATGTCAAAAATTCCGGCTATATAAGTTAAGACTATTAGGCCAGTGACTTTTAACCTGTGTTCCGCGAAACCCTAGTATTCTGCGTAGATTACTTAAGAGTTCCGAGAAAGTGCTTTTATCAAAATATGGCTAGTGGGAAAAACCGTTAGACGTGCAAATATTACATAAAATATTATACTTTAATATTATAGGGGTTCCGTATGGAAAAAAATATTATTATTTGATGTTTGATGTTAGAAAGGTTAAGAAAAATAGCATTAGGCTATGTTAGAAAAGGTGGTGGATACTTTGAAACTCACTGCACTCGATACACTATTTAAAAATTGTAATTCATAAAAAACTACATACTCCTATAATACACGTTTATATGTAATTATTTTTTTTTTATTAAACCCGATTATTATATTATAGCATATAGGATATCGGTTTGAAAATAATATGTCTTTATTTTATTTATATTGGAAAAAAAACAAATGTTTATTTTCCATATATTAATATTTTTAAAATAGTGTGTTAGAAAAACAACACTTATATTTCATACAATGCAATATTTGCACGTAAAAAGGTAAAGAGAGCGCAATCGTTTGTAAAATTTAATCCTTTATTACATCCTCCAATAAACATAAGGTTTGGGATCTACTAATAACATTCAAATTTCCCCTTAATTAGCCTGCAGTGTGTTTGCATACTGAGTAAAATGGGCCCTGTGGTAGTACGTAATTTATTAACGTTTTTTACGAACATGTTTTCCTTCAAGATTTCATTGCTTTGGGAAAACCACGCAGTTCAACACGACTATTTGTTTCGATATCTAAACGTTGAACACTAAAGAATAATTTAACAAACGTGTAATACGCATGCGTTTTTAGATATGTATCTTCTCGTATGTGTATTTTTATTTTATTCATTTTGTTACGGATGGCAGTAAGTCATATTGCGATTGATGATGGTGCTCCCATACTGCAACGCAGCATTTTATATGTATAATGTAATATATATATATGTGTGTATGTATGCGTGTTTAGTATTATACTATTATATAAGTATAATAAGCTGCACTGTATATCAGCCGAATGAAAAATGCAACAAGACATGGTATATATATGATGTGTATACACATATTATTTTTTATATGGTGAGGAAAAGAAAAGAGAGGAGTGAAACTGAAATCGTACATTATAATATAAATACGTCTAATGCATAAAAGTAATGAATAAATAATAGAGACTTAAATATATAAGGTGTGTTTATATTCTAAACCACAACACCATTATATTATAAGTCATAACAGTCAATGTTCGTATTTAAAAAAAAAAATAAAATAAAATGTTGCTACAGATTGTACATCATATACGTATAAACTATTTAATTTGAGATTTGTTAGCATAATCTCCTATGAACGTTTTCTGGTTTTCATATTGTTTATAAAAACAAAGACAGCAAACCATTGATTAAAAAATAAAATCATTTATATAAAAATATATAATCATTTCAATATTTTTTCATATATATATATGAATATATGTTTATAAAATCTATACTTCATAAGACTAAAAATAAAACGTTTTAGAACTACAAAAAATATTTGCTAAAGTTGTATAGTAATTTTCGCTAAAAAAAAAAAAAAAAAATCATCATTCTCTATAGGTTAGCAGGTGTTGAATATAGACATGCTGGTTTTACAGAACGAGACTTAGGAGAATGATGTATAAAGGCGAGGGAATGAGTTAAAAAAAGAAAAGAAAAAATTAATAAAATAATAATACTCGAAGAGAGATGCGTGAAAAGAAGTATAGTGCAGCGAAAACTTATGACTGTGCATTATGCGGATGTGCAGCGGAAACTGGAAATAAAATAATATATTATTATACTCAACTGGCGGTTTATTTCGAGGTTCTATAGACTCTCGAGTACCGCGTTCGAAAAAGATTAAGTACCTAGTCCAACGGTCGTCGAACGGGACTGCTAAATGGATTGCGCCCGACCGTCTCAAATCGGGGAGCGGCATTGATGGTGGAGGCTACGCATTTACAACGATAATAATACGGTCAACATCTGCGCGACTGAGATTGACTGTTCCGGCCTAATCGCGTACTCGTGTTGTGCGGCGGCGTCGCCGGCAGTGAACACTCGAATCGATCGAAATCCTGTTCGAGACGTGTCGTTGGCATTAGGACATCACATTAAGTAGTATATAATGTGTGATTCGGATTTATTTCAAGGGATGAGACTCGGTACCGTTTGTATAGAACGGAAATTGGAAAGACGAAAATTGATACGTCTTCAACACGTACATCACTACATCAGTATTGATACATTACGTATTTACCTATTTCATTTTTATTTTATATTTTGTGAATACCACTTATTCCAACTTTGCACCTGCATAGCAATGCAACAGTAGTAAAGTTTACTTAATATGCAATAAAACTAAATAAAAGTCATCGTTTAAAAATAATTAATATTTTATATTATATTAGCAATGACATTTTATTTTATTTATTTTCGACTAATTTACGATGTCATATTTAATGACATTATAATAATATATAATGTAAATGTCTTGCATTCCAATCAATCTTTGTATACCGAGTTAAATTATAATGTTATGACATTTGAGAACTGAAAATGAATAGTAACTGACTTACTCCGTCTAAATGCATTTTGACTTACATTGAAATGACGTGTAATAAAAAAAAATAAAAATAAAAATACAATAACATTTCTGATGACTATTCATAAAATCATAATTTATTAATATGTCAATAAAATAAGTAAATTCTTGTTGACTACAAACGTAGATGAATCACACTTTAACAAATTAAAATTAGTATGCTGTATGCATTCTAAATAGCTTATTGTATATTATATTGATAACAATGTGCATTTATTTATCGCTGAATCATGACGAATTTACTACTTATTTTAATGTATTTAAAGTTTATATCCTAAATTTAATCATATCATTTTATAACATTCAAACTTAAAAAAAAAAATAATAATAATAATTTATACGTTTTGAGTTTGTCACGGATTACACACTTTAAATTGCTAATTTAAAGCCGATCTAAATTTTGTTTATACTATCATAATAAACACGTTTTCCTTGGTGTGTATTAAAATATTTTTATTATTAGTAGGTACTTGGGTACTAACAGTTTTTAACAATTATAGACAAAATAAGTATTATTATTATATTTTTTTAATAAAATTTAGAACCTTCTTATCAGTTACAAAATTATGTAATAAACTAAACTATCAAATTATAAATATAAATAAATATTACGACTATTACATAAATTTAAACTTTTAAAATTTAATTAATAAAGTTCATTAACATTTACATAATTATTAATAAATTATCATAGCTATTGGTGTTTGTTATAAGAATTTAAAAAAAAATAAAGTTTATTGAATTGATTTACTTTGAAACTTACTGAAACTTATTATACTAGTATTAACACATTTGTTAAAAATATATATAAACTAGGTAATGTAATAATATAATAATTTATAAATATTAAAAAAACAAACCCGTGTTCTTCTGATGACATTTTTTTGTATTGCTTTTTAAAGCCATTTTAACTATTTTTGTAATATTTATGTTTTTCCACTATGTTTCCTAAAATTTGCCAAATGCTAAAAAAACTAGAGAAAAAACAAATTAATTCATAAAATTGTATACATAGATTTATCCTATAATGTTTAAATTCTAAAATATAATGACAGCGTTTGGCATTAAAATATTTATATTCATATATTATGTATATATTATTACGTTTCTTCAAAAAATAGCTTCATAGCAGGATTGTTATTAAAACTGAAAGATGTTCTCAATAGTTTCATATAGATTAATTGATTGCAGTAATAATTGTTGAATTATTCAAGTTATTATCAGCTTCATATTATTATATAGTTGTTTGACATTTCATATTATAAGTAGGTAATTTTATATTATTTATCTAAATTATCTTCTGAATTTTTTTTTTGCTGAATCATTTTTAATTAGAAACATTAATACCTAGGTATTTACATTATGTATTTATCTACCTAACTCTTTTTTATTTGTATTAAAGGAAAGATCATAAATAAATACTATTTATACTGTTTAAGAATGATTTTTAAAATTCGAGAATAGGTAGATTCATATTTATTTTGCGAGCGATTTTGATGGTAAATCTGTTTGTTTTTCATGCAAAATTCTGGAACGATGTCCTTATAATTGGTTTATACTCTAATTAAATGTAGTTTAGGAATTATTAAACTTTTAAAATAAATTTAAAACTTATACACATCAGTATACAAAAAAGAAAAAAAAATTCTCAATTCATAAGAATGATTTTGATTGTAATGATCTTAAAATCAAATTACAAAAATATATACTGCAATGATTAATTGGAAAAGTTGTCATAAGTTTGTATAACATTTTTGATAACATTTTTATCGTTATTCATCGAACTGTGAATAGAAAACTCTCATCGTGGTTTATATAATAATACAGTCCTTCAAAATGTTAAATAAGTATTTTGTTTTACATTTTCATATACTATAATTTAAATTTTAATTATTGTTAAATATATACTGGGATAAAAGACTAAAATAATATCATTAAAAGTAGTTTATAGAAGTAAATGTAGTTTGTACACAAAAATATTAATCTACAAGGAGAAAAAACCAATTGAAACAATATAAATAAATTATATACGAACAAGCTCTGAGTAAATTTAATGTACAAAACAAATAGTGAAACAATTTCGACTAAATCACAAGGGAATACCCTAAAATAAATATTTACACCTTCAGAATGGTGACAAAATCATGTTAAGTTTAAGGCTTCAGAGTTCATATTATTATTAATAAATTATAAAACTGTAGCAGCATACAATTTTGTTTTTATAACCATACCATACAATCAAACTTTATTGTGTGACTATTTTATTTTGTCGATATTGAAATGATCTACACTTGATGATTAATATTTTCATTGAAATACTTGTAAATTTCAGAGGCGTTAAGTCGTAAATCACATACGTACTTTTAGTATTCAAATTTTATAAAATGCTTATTTGATTTACTTGATTAAGTTCCTCTCGGTTTTCATTTAATGCTAATATATTGAGTTAATAAATCTTAGTTTCAATCAGGAAATTATATAATTTGCGCGTAAATAATTTCACCACATTAAATCTAGTGGTATTTTTTATTATATTTATTACTTTGTATCTACTTTTGAGGAAGTCTTCTCTCTTCAGTAAACGATAAAGTCATTATAATGTTTAATACTCCTAACTTCCATACAACTCAAAGAATAATTAAATACTATTCAACGAGTCTGTATAATTATTTCGTTAATAAATAATAATGAATGTATTATTATTTTTATGGTTAAATCATTTTTAATTTAAATCAAAAATGATTGAAAATGAATTACAACAATCGTTTATAAGTTCTTATTTAATTTCTCAATTAAAATATTATTGGAATGATTTTAAAAACCATCTATATGCATTATGAAACCCAAAAGATGTAGTGATTGATTGCAGTATCACTTAACTTTTTACATTTTATTTTAAAATCAAAGTTTTAAAAAAGAATAAAAAAAAATATACTCGAGCTTATGAGTTAAAATATATAAGTTTAAAATTTGGTTTAAAAATAAAATAATAACTGGTATATTATTTTTTTCTTGTTTCAAAACTTGTTTTTATTTTTTTGTGAACGTAAAAACATAGAATATTTGAGCTGACTTTGAATAAGTGAGTTTTCTTTATAATTAATAACAATACATATGGTTTTGTTAATACTAATAAATGTTTATATTTCATTTATGCAGCATACGTTTATCTGAAAATAAATATTATTTGACGATTATTTTTTTCACTTCTTTTATGCTAAACTTAATTTATAATAATTATTATAAAACAAATTAGTGATTATTCACATCATCACTGATTAAACACAACATTTTAAGAATTCAATGGTATTCATATATGAATACATAATACTGTCTTCTTCCATGTTCCTTAAAATGTTTATACATTTATCTTTTATTTTTTTCATTACAATATAATTTTAAAAATCGTTTAAAATTAAAATATCATAAAATATTATAAATACTAAAATACGCATAGTAAAATATGGTATATGAATTTTATTACTGTAGAAGTGTAGAGTATTCGATTGAATATTTTTTGTATTTTGTTTTTTATTTCTATTTTAAGAACCTTATATTTTATTGTTTTTGATATTTATAGGAAAAAAATCGACGTATAATCTCCTCCAGTTACTCTACTTTATATTGTATAAACCTATTGGGATATAAAAATATCGATTATCTCAATACACATCTCATTGTTTGAACAACGTGTATGTAATAATAATATTAAATGTAGGTGTCTGTATACTAATATATTGATTACTGATAACATAATATATTGTTATTATATTCTCTGAGAAAATAGTCCAGACATTCTACGTTTATTTTATTATACTGCGTATAATCACGCTTTAAGTACATCTGTTCAAAAAACTTAATGTGATCAGGTTGATAAAAACACTTAGACATTTTAAATTAGGTAACAAATAATATTTAATTATTAATTATAATTTAATTTTTTGTGTACGATGGAAACACTTTGTTGAAATGTTGAGGATACACCTTTTGTATGAAATATTTGTAGCAACAATAAATATTTATATCAGTGTTTTGTATATTAAAAAAAAAAGCATGAGTACCTATTCAAAAAAAAAAAAAAAAACACTCATTGTAAAACGCACATATCTTCGAAAGACGCGAAGGGGCATACCCAATATAACTACTAAAATTATTTGTTCAACTCCGCCAACAAAATTCTAAGCTCCCGTGAAGTATAAATATTTGAAATTGTATTAATCTATAGAGCTAATAGATCTACGCTCATAATTAAACATGAATGTATTAAGTCAGATATACTATATTATATACGTACAGCGACGAGAACGATTATACTACTGCCGATAGTAAAAGTGACAGAAACAAATGATTACGAAAAGCCGTAAAGAGTGGAAAATTTCACGAAGACTCGATGTTTAGTACAATAAAATGCGATACGCTACGATGATCAGACGTACGCGTTTTTCGATAAATTTCACAAAATCTCATATTAGTTAAATACAAGTAACATACACGAACATTTCGCCGTCGCACGTCACTCGGATTAAAAGAATGAACGAGCCGAAAACTGTTTCAATTATTCGATGTTTCTGTAGTTTATGTATTACAATGATGGTGGCATGCGTTCACCAAAGCGCGCCTGCCACTGTAGTAATAACATTCCAAAAATACTGTCCTGATGTGACACGGGTTCATGCCGTCGTACATAGTTAAGTTATACTGGCATAAAAACGTCGACGTCCAACTTTAACTATAAAATTTGTGTTATTCCATATTGTTTTCACATAAAATAGTATGCATTCTACGCATATTAGCATACATAAATTCAAAATGTTTAGACAGTATAAAGCTTCCTGGTTTAATTTTTTATTTTTTTTTTTTCTTTAGTAATATTTTTTACTTACAAAAATTATCCGAGAATATCTTGTTTAAACATTTATTTCGTCTAAATTATATAAAAAAAAATAAAAATATTTTTGAATTCTCGTTATTTTGTTTTAATTTTTATTTATATTAGAAGATACCTATATAACTAATTTTCCTTATTTATCTCAAGAATTTGTATGTAATCAGTGAGGAAATAATAAATCCCGACGCTATACAATTTTACCCAAGAAATAAAATTCTTTAACATGGTTCTGGTTTTAAGCGTTACAATATAACATACTTTTTACTTTGTTTGCGTATATATTTAAAAAAAAAAAATTAGTAAATGCGTAAATTAATTTTAATCTACAAAAAAATTATCAAAACTGTTGCGGAAAAAATAAATGAAAATTGAATATTATGATGACGTGCTTAAAACTTATTAGGAAAGTTATCGAAAGTTTCACGGAAATTATACTTTGGTACGTCGGAAAATATTCAAAACTTAACAGTAAAATTTACTAAGTATATATATATATATATATTAGTAAATTATTATCATAAACGGTTTTGCGCCTCCGGCCGGTCTAATGCATAACACGAATTACTTTTACAACACGATCCTAGTCTAGTTGTGTTTATCTTAACACTAATAATATTATGTGCATTGTGTATTTACTACAATGAGTAGGTATGCAAGTTATTAAGACCTTAATATATGTAATACTGCGCATGTCCTACATTAGAATCGACGAAATACAAATAATCCTTCAAAAGTCGAGTCAAGCAATTTATGTAAATACAACAAACTTTCATTATTCAATTCTAATGTTGTTTATATGTTATAAATTTCGGCAGCTTAAGCCGCTTACGTTTAGTTTTCGTTATTTTTTTGTATTCAATCATTGGGTATTTGTATAATATGATTTTGTTGTTAGGATGTTTTGAATAATTTTTATGATGACCTTTGCTGTTCCTTTGTACAATTCTGTTTTATTGTCATGAGTATTATATATTTTAATATACTAGTATATTATAAATATAATGTACAAGGGTTTTCTATATGAAACTGTAAATTTGCTAGTAAAATATTAAATTTTAATAGAGTTATTAACGTAGTTAACGACTTTATGAAAAATAAAATATCGATTCCCGAACGTATGAATATAACAAGAGTTACAAAAATAGAATATATTTTATTTTTTTTATTTAGTTTTGAATAATTTATTAAAGGACGGAAAATAAAATTAATGATTATTTGGTAAACTATTGAAAAACAAACAAAAAAATGTTCTCGTTTAATATTTCTAACTACCCCGATATCCAATTAATTTAATTTACTTTTCTACTTCGTATTTTTAAATTTCTAGTAAATATTTTTTATTTTATTTTAATACTATGTAACACATGAATACAAATAATACAATGTTTAATAAGGTTAGTTAAAGTATAATTTCGAACACTATTTGATATCTATTATAAACATTTTACATAATATTATTATGTGCTATGTTACCATACATTAATTTATAATTTCATCAATACAATGTACCGTACTTCGATCTCAACGGGTCTGTTTTGAACTGTACGACAATAGTTGCTCTAATATCAGCCATGTAAAATAACGTCAAATCGTTTTTAAAACTTATCGATTTGTTGCATTCAAATAAACTTATAAATTTGACCTGTTTATGAATAAACTTCTCGTGGCACACACGATGAAATTATAAATACTTATTTAAATTTTGAATTTTAAAAATAAATTTCAGAGTACTTGGAAGTGGTATGGCCACCGAAGAGCGTACTTCCGCCCCGGTACGAAATCCACTGCTTCGTGGCTACCATAGGCATGGCCGCCGTTCTGGTACCTCTGGTGGCTTTCACGGCTGTCTTCCGTACTGGAAACATGGCCAACGACTCGGACAAACTGGGAAATCTTTTGGACGTTCGCCGTCGCCGCCTGTCATCTTGCTGGACCCATGGGCCACCGTCTTCTTCCACACTACACTCATTCACGGCGCTCGCCCTACTGGTAGTCAAACTCATGATCGAAGCCAGACTCATACAAGCCGGTCTCATGTCCACAAGTAAATAATAATGATATATACTTAACCATATATGTGTATAAGTTATGAAGGTGCGGGTAATAATGCATAGGACAATTTGAAGCGACATATCTCTTATTTAAATACAATATACATTTTTTTGAAGCTAATGTAATAAACTCTTCAAGCTAATCTTTTTAACGTTAAACAAATATTATTTTATTCTTGTAGGAGAATTTACTATATTTATGTATCATTAAAGCAAAAATGTGTACAATTTTTTTTAACAAACGTAGGTATTCACTTATTGTTGACGGCTGTAGGAATTTTCATATTCTCTGTTTTAATATTCGTGTAGCGTATGTATTGTGTCATTTTTAATTTTTTCTCGCTTAGTAGGAATGATTACGTATATAATTTTGTTTTTAATTCGTTTATCAACTCACGTATATTGTATGACAACAGCTATAGCTATGTATAATGTTTTTTTTGTATTCTTAACTCGCTTAACCTCGTGCAGTTAACCCTCGGAATATTTACCTGATAGCGGCATAACATTATAATATTAACTGTAGGTGGATATAAGTGTATTATATAATATAATAATATTCGGTAGGTATCTAAATGACGCCTTATGAGGTTTGCCTTTTCACTGATCCCTATACACAATAGGAGAATATATTATTATGTTCTATATATTCATAATATATATCTATATTGTTCCTTATAAAGTACGATGCAACCCACAAACAACCCACGCAATGTAATCTACTATGTTTCTCATCTAAATTTCCTTTGTGCCCTTTCAGATAATATTTGGAATACCGACTTGGACTTCCTGGTCCTCGGTGGACATCAGTCCAGTCCGCCCAACATCACGCTTAAAAATATGCACATCGAACCCAAGACACAGTCGATACTTGTCCCACAGTCGCTGTCACCATCGACAAATAGATCATGTAAGTATCATTTAATTTATCGTCTAAGAATTTTTATTTTTAAAACTACACATCACCATTTTTTTTTTTTTTTTTTTTTTTTTTTAATAGCTCTGATATATAATGGTAAGTTTTTGCACATCGTTTCTAATATTTGATTTGAAAATAATGATTAACAAATAAATTTATTACATTCATTCTGAAATTTTAATTCAGAAATTAACAATTTAATAAGTTATTTATTTTACGTTAAGATCAAATATTTAAATGGTTAACAAAATATAAATAATAACATTATTGATTTCATAAAAAAAAGTACAATTACATTTTTTTATTTGGATTTATATTGTATAAAGTTTCATAAAAAATAAATTAAACAGATGACTAAGTAGTTAACACATTTTATTATATAATTAAGATAAACAAACAATATTCATTTCGTTTACATTCAAAATTATTAATTATAAAACATATAATTATACTTTTTAAATTTATTCTACAATTACCTAATAGTTCATCAAAAAGATGACGCCTATAACAACAAGTTTTAATTCTATATATTCAATGACGTTGGATGTTTTTACACTTCTATATTTTTTATAAGAAATTATCGACATATTTTTCATTATTATAAACTTATTTTCTTAACAACGAATTGCGATTTAATTTTAAACCAAATTGGCTTACTTTCCTAAAAGTTTTGACATGAAACTATTGGTTGTTCAATTAATCATTCAATGAATTAATATTTAAAGTTTAAACGAGGGAATTAAAATGGTAAGGTATAATCCGCCAAATCTTATACCTAACCTAAAGTACTTTGCTAGTCTAAACTAGTCCAATGTAATGCCGATTGAAACTCTTGACTATTTATTTTGCAGATGTTGCGGATACTGATGGGATCATGTCTGTCGAGTTTTTCAATTATGCCATGGCCTTGTTCATATATTGCGGACGGTATGCGTCTGTTTTTTGGGAGACTAACAAATGTTTTGCTACATTATTTTCCGTTCAGCTATTTGCCAACGCCATACAATGCCTGTCACTGTATCTCTTCACCTGCATCCTCTACAAGGTGAAAAAATATTATTTGCGCTCGACTTTTGTAATTTTGTTAAAGAAATGTGAAATAATATAATTATTATATTAATAGTTATAAAATATTTAAACCTCGATTTTGGTTTACATTTCACTATTAAAACAAAACGACATTCTCAAATAAAATAAATTTATAGTTTTGTATTTTATTATCGATATCGATAAGTATTAGATTTAAATCATGTAAATTCACATTTAAAAACAATACCGTCAAAAAAGTTTTTGTCGAAAATAAAAATCGACACACGCATCAAGGGCAAAGACTGCAATTCGCACAATACTACAAGATTACTAAAAATGCTTTTTCACAGAAGCTAAAAATAATATTTTTTCAGTCACGCCTTTACCGCCTTTGAAAAGCCTTTACCAATATTACGATGATTCGTATCGAACTGTTCTTGTTATTTTTGGTAACTAGATTTGTCAAACGTTTTCACAAAACCGCGCGGCAATAACCCCCCCCCCCCCCCTACTAACTTATTTGATAAATTAAACTAATCCGATACAGACAGTAATTTTTCCAATCACTGCATAGCGAGTAGGCAATACACACGCTGAACGAGAAAACTTCGTTAACTGTTCGCTGAAAACGTAATTTTTCAACGCTTCGGCCAGTAACAAAAATGAAGTGTTCAGAGCAAACGAGTCTAAAAACAAAAAAAAAATCGTTATAAATACATTATTATTAATCGTATCGTTAAATGTCCGTGCCTCGCAGATGCAAGTGTTGGGCGTCTGCAAAATGGTGAAGGAACTGCCCGCCGGGCCCACCACGTACCACCTGGTCCTGGATCACTTGGACACCGCGGTCCTGTTCACCGTCACCACCGTACTGATATTCGTGTCCAACTCGATAGTGTACTACTACGGGTACACGCGGTTCAACGGGTTCGTGAAGCGGCAGACGGGCGGCCGGAAGACCGTGGCCGACGCTTACTCGAGCCTGATGCCGTACTGCGCCAGCGTACTGGCCCTGCTGGCCGTCGTCGCGTCCGAGAGCCCGTTGCTGTACAACGCCATCGTCGTCTTCCGGTCGTCGCTCAACGGTGTGGTGTTGGCGTGCCTGCTGAACTCTACCGCCCACGTGTTCGTCTGGATAGCCATGTGGTCCGTGCTCACGCTCAAGCCCTGCTGGATGTTCGACCTGCACCTGTTCCTCGAGTACGATCCCAGGGGCGGCGGCGGCGGCAGCGGTGGTGGCAGTGGAGGCGGTGGAGGTGGCGTCGAAGGTGACGACGCTCAGCGCGTGCCGCTGCTGGTGGTGGCCCAAGGCGCCACGTACTCGCTGACTGAGAAGACGGCCAAGCGCATCGTCACGTCGGTAGTGGAACGCGTAGTCGCCGACTACACGCGCGTCGCTGCCAATTCGGGTGAGCTCACACGACAATGTCGTTTCGCTACTACTCGACTACTACTATCGATGTTGCTATTATATCGTATTTTATGGTGTCCCATGTCCACGTTCGAGACCATCGATTAATATTTCCTCCGTATTTAAGTGCCGTACAAGATGGATTATGGTCGTACACGTACATGTGGTCTTTAAGATTCTCGTAGGCGCCTTTGGGGAAAAGTACCTCTTTGTCGAGCCGTGATTTACCACAAAAAAAAAAAGACGTCTTTCGCGGAAAATACATTTTTTTCGAACAAGTGCCTTGCTTTTGCTCTTATTAGCTGTTATATTATTTCACTCGCCTTTATTCCTAACTAGTTAAACTAGACTTGTACTGACTGTTAAACTTGTGGTCTACTAATTATTATAATTTATAATAGTGATGTACTCTATAATTTCGTAAATGAAATGTAGCACCGACGCTTGAAGATATATTAGATTGCTCTATTAATTCAAGGCCTGTTAAATGAACTATAGTTTTATAAATTGTCTCGCGTTATAATTTCATTTTTTTCTCTATATTTTTCCTAGTAGACAGTGGTGTAACATCTGTGGATGATCAATTTTTCAACATAAAGTTAAATATACGTAATTACTTTATAAAACATACAAAATATGCCGAAATGGTTCAATTCGAATTATTTGTTTTTCTTTTATGTAATGTGTATCAAATTAAAGTTATTAATAACTTAATAAAATCAGAAATATCTCGTAAAGTTGAAACAATAACACGTCTTAAACTTCAACTTATAAATCGAAAAGTTGAAACCAATAACACTACAGAATAACTTTTCCAATTATGTTTTACTGTTATTAATGTATTAATGGATTTTGACTTAATAAAAATATGTACACAGTATTTTATTAAAATAACACTAACATTAATTAAATATTATATCATATTAAATTGTGTGGTAGATTATGTAAAATCCAGGGGATTTAGACTGTTAATTGGTGCTCTTCACCAAAAATTAGTTAAACGCCTTGAATTTAACACTGGCTAAATAATTGTTTTAATACTCTTACCAAAGTTATACGCCTCTCTTATTTCAGATAAACAAAAGTATAAAAGAACGCCAAAGACAATGAGCGATGAACAAATATATTGGCCTAGACCTAAATCGAGTTCAGGCCGCAGTTGTTTAAGTGAAATGGAAGACTCGGACGAACAGTCAGGCTGTTTTGGTTGTAAACGGACAAATAAATCTACAAGGTATGTGTGTGGAGAAAATGGGAGCAGTATTTTTGTTTAAAATTAATTTGGAATAACCGTGTGATTGAAAATGTATTTTCATTTAAATTAGAAAATAGCAGTGTTACACCGTCGTTTATTCTCGGTAATTACTACATTTGTTGCGTCTTTAACTGTTCGGTAAACAAATAGCAATAATCATGAAAAATGCACGTAATTATCATAACTATACTGTCCCCGTAAAATCATGATTGTTAACCTTGTAACACAAAAGATTATATATATATTTTTTTTTAAACAGTAGTCCACTGTAGATAATATATCATTACAACATATCGATTAAGAACTTTCAGTGTAACGAAACTATCGCGGGTATTGTTAACTGCATTTAATGAGAAACGATAGTAGTTCCCTTCTGACCACACCTACGTATTCATTACAATGGTTTTTAACAATGAATGACGGCATACGAAAACAATGCCAAAAAGAAATAATGACAATAATCATCTTCAATAGCCTGTACAAAAAAAAATTGTTTTTATTAATCATTTGATATCTACAACACACGACGTGCGGCTTAGTTTTTCCAGGTATCACTTTGTTTTTTATATAAGGTTATAATAGATCAGCAATATTAAATACACGTATAGGATAATTATTTTAATATCAAACACTCATTATTTCAAGAAATATTAAATCATTTAAATGTTTAAAATTTACAATATTGTGCAATTCAAATAACAGTTTTATATTACACTATTTTTTGATTTACTTTTTTCCTTTCTGGTGAATCATTATCGTGACAAGAATTTGTGTTAAGCAATCTATAATTCTAATTTTATAAACTTAAGTCATATATTCATGTTCAAATGACAAATTTTAGATTCTTAGATGGAAAAATGAAAAATGTATCGATTTTATAATGAGAATGTTTTTTTTCTGTGTATTATGTATATGTACACTGTTTATATTAGGAAAAAATTCTTAGATCTAGTTAGCATTTTTAAATACATAGTTAAAATCAAAAATTCCCAGTAATTTTAAAATAATTATAGAAAAACAAAAAAACATAAAATAAAGAAAAACGGGATTTATAATGCAAAACTAGCTTTTGACATTTATTTTATAATTTTATTAGAATTCAAAAATAATAACTGCAAATAATTTATATTCAATAAAAAGGTACACTCAACATCTGCTATACCATATAAATCGTTTAACGTCTTTCCCCTTTTACGTATGAATGTACGATTATAAAATATTTAAATAATATTAAACAATAATAATATTTTCAGACAACCAACTGATATTTGAAATAATTTAAAATTATGGGAGATGCACATTAATTCGCTAATACTTTAAATGATTTTTAATAAGTTTAATTGTTCGATAGTATTCAATATCTGTAAAGTTTAAAATACATTTTAAAAACAAAATTCAGTAGCATTAATGATTTTGATAATCATCTTAAAAAGAATAAATCAAAAATAAAGACAATGCTTAAAAATAATATCCTGAGAGCTATAAATTTGTTCTTCAATTCTAGTTTTCCAAAAAGATAATTTATTTTCAGAAATAATTTATTAGTAAATATTTACTTTTAAAATAATCATCACGTGTTGAACAATGTTTGTCTTACTAAATTTATTTTTATTTTTTTTTCAATACAGAGGTATACCAATGAACAAAGTTGACCGAAGGGGAGTCAGTCCTGAAGACGATGGCGATTATGCAAAGCTCCGCGAATTGCCGATGGTCGCTAGAGCCACAAACGATCATAGCGACGACAATACGTCTGAAGACACGAAGGTAAAAATGACCGTAAATCAAAAAATACGTTATCAAAACATAAAACCGCCTCGGGTACCGTTGGCGTATACGAAAATAGTCTATAGAGTGTTCAACACTATCCGTTCACCTAAACGTACACAATATTATTCTGTTTTATTTTTAAAATATTATAACTTCACTAGTCATTCTTGTGAATTCCTGCAATAAATCCCCTCCCCGAAAAAAGAAATTACGTAATAATAATAAAATTCTGGTTTTAGAATTTTTGATTAACCGATCCTAAAAACCGAGAAATATTAAGTATACTAAATTGTACCAAAAATATTAGTAAGAAGAAAAAGTTACTAACGCGGTCGAACATGTGAAAAAATAAACCTTACTTATAGGTAAAAATAATGTTTTTGGGTTCTGATGTTTTTCTTTGAGTTAAATGTCCATTAATATACATTTTTTTTTCTATATATTATGAATTTTATTAATACAGACGGAGTTCTAAGTTTTTCCGTGTATAAACGATAACTTTAAAAAAGGGATTAAATTTATGGTCTTCTTCGATTTTGCGATAAAAAAAAAATAAAATCAATAACTTGCATTATTTTCAGCAATTCTGTCTGTAGTTTATTATTTTTTCTTCATTCATAGAAATATTTTTGTTGAAAAATGGGATTTTATTTTTATTCACTCCACTATTAAATCCTAACAGTTTTGTTTTAATATTTCTATATGAGTTCAGATTTTCAACAAGACAGTTTGAAATGTTTATTTTGATTCAGGTTTAAACTCAAAACTTTAAATTAGGTTTCGTTTGGGTTTGCTATAACAGTATAACATTAAAAAAAGTTCGGTTTGTAAATCTGGGTTTATGGTTGAACAACTATAATCTTATACAACTTCTGGGCAAAACTATGATTGTTTAATAAACGAAATTTTCTCATATAGCTTTTAGACACTGTCCGGGAAGGTGTAATTACATACGCTAGTGCCAACACAAGAGAGTTGTTTTACTCGCCGGCCACGCCACCACCGCCGCCACCGCCTCTGCAAGAAGACATAAGTTCAGCTGCGGAATTCCACGCCAGTAAAACCCAAGTGAGTCCTTAGTAATATAGTAAAGGTATACATGTTGTACACCTTTCATGTCGATAAAGTAGAAACAAACGGTCAAACGCGTTGTCAGGTAGAAATATTAATTATCTTTGTATCTGATACAATCGACTGAAATGCAATGTTAGTCGAGCTCATGAATAATTTAAAGTTTTTTTAAGTAAAAAAAAAAAAAGCAAAAACGAAAATTAAACAAATTAAAAGTTGACAGTTATAATTACATTTTAAGCTAACCTTACTAAATAAAAATAAAAGTATCTTATTAACTTAAATTAAGTTTTTTTTTCAAACTATTTTGTGTATTCGCAGACTTCTGTCAGGTATGAAGGGAGTGTCAACATAGTAATAAAAACCTGTAACATTCATAAGACTTATTTCCTGTTTTAAATTTTAAATTAACTCATTATCATGATTATCTAACTAATGCGCTAAAAATTAATTTAAATTAATAAAAAAGAAATAAACAGAAAAAAATTAGTAATAATATAGTAAAGTAAAATAAAATAATATAATATATAGTATCTACTATCTTGTAATTTAATAAGTTATTCTATTATTATAACACTGCAAGTTAAATAATTATTAATAAATTTAACTTCAATCAAGTTCTCAATATTATTACCAGCCCAAGCAATACGATAAATTTCGTCCTATTAGTTTTCAATAACATGCGTTGATTACGTCTATTATTTCGTGTCATGTTTTTTTTTTATTTTGGTATAGTGTTATACTTATATTAAAATCGAAATTGGCACGGCTGCTGAATACAGATTCGTAAAATTTTAATGGCCACTATCATCACATTTTGTCACATTAGTAGATTTGATCATAGCAGGTAGTTTATTCGTTTATGCAAATATTTATAATTTAAAATTTTAACTATATATAGTATAGTATGATATACACTTCAATGAGCGCGACGAAACCAATACTTCTGCCTTTATTATTATGTCGTATAACAATAATAACATTATATAATTTATAGCTGTACATTATTTGTTTAAAATTAATTGATTCGGTATGTGATTATATTATATTATACGTATGAAATTAATTTCGTGTTTATTTTTGAACCCCTCGTAACATTGCGTATATACTTGCCCGACCATTTTGAGCTAAAATTCAATTAGCACATCGACGCTTAATCAAATGAAGAAACAATACTACGTGTATTATGTCTACGAATTTACATACGTCGTTATGAATCGTTAAAAAGAAAAAATATTTTTAAAAGTATAAATAACTATTCAATTCAATATTATGTATGCACAAAAAACATGTATAAAATCGCGTATTTTTTATAAAAATGTATTTTACTCTAATAACTAATCCTTAATCCTACAAAAATTTAAAAACTAATTTCAGCTGTAACATTATTAATTAGCTGCAGCTTAGTTTCATAACTAGAAAAAATATTAAAACTACTATAAATTCAAAGCTTGGTTTTAGGAGAGAGAATTATACGTAATTTTACGTTATACAATACTGAATATAATGCATTTTATAACTCCCCATCGATATCCGCACACAACCTCATAGCACTCATCTACATTTTTTAATCTGTCGCTGTAGACTTTTAGTAAGTGCATTTAAACATTTATTGCATCGAATAACACGATTTATTTTAATATTATATGTATCTCGTATTATATTCGTCGCCAAAAATTATTATTATTTAAATGGGTTTAGTGTAAGAGAATTGTATTCATCAATACGGCAATGTATATGCGTACACACACAAGAAATATAAATATATACTTAGGTATTCAATACACAGGCAATACGCTCATGACTTCGTACATATTATAATCCTCTTAAAAGTTATAAGTTTTAGAAACTCGTCTCGGAAATTTTGTGTTAATGCTATACATAAATATATATATATATATTTTAGTACTAGATCATATACAGGTTGTGATGTATTTCAGTTTGACTGTTACAATAGCGCTACACTGCGATCTGATAAAGAAATTCTTCGCCGACATTCGTTCTCAGTTTAAGAGAAAAAGAGGTTTTAAAATGATTTCAATATAATTGTTAGCAAAAGGACTCCCGTTTCAAGACCTGATTATGTTAGATAACCATCTTAATTATTTTTCATTCATTTTTCATTTTGCTTAATGTTAGTTTTACAATTGTATAACTAAATAAATGAATAAATAAAAAAAAAAATTAAGGTTTAACATTGTATGAGAAGAGTAAGTTACACACTTATCGAACCTGCCAATTTTCCTTCTTTTACAAATAATTAAATGACGTTTTAGAAAACTACCAATCAAACAAACAATACTAACATAACATTACTATGGTGTTCTACATTAATTAAGTGCCAAAATAATAAAATAGACGTACGTACGGGTATGATTGAAGTTAATGTTTAAATATTATACAACAATAATGTTTGAATTATTTGAATGTGAATTAATCGGAACTGTGAAAGTGACTCGAGTATATTAAAAGCCGTAAGGATAGATTTTGGAAACGAATCAACAACTTTACGACGAAAACAATGAATACGATATATTAAAATATTTATTTTCATGCTCTTGAGTGCGCTGTTGGCAATGTGATGAGTGTCATTACATAGATTAGAATCATCTTTCCTTGGTTGCATAATATTATACTATCGCAATATCCACGTGTATAGTGTGGTGACAGGACGAGCTTAATTTTTATCGCTTCAAAAGTTGCCATCGTTCCCTCGTGTACACCACTGCTGTTGTCGAGCGCAAAAAGTTAACCCATTTTATTGAACGTCCACTTTCCTCAGCATTACTTTCACGGCGAAGCCTTTACTTTATGGTGGTGAGTACACGGCAAACAGCTATTAAAAAGTTTTAGTGACGTCATCCGAAATAATCATGCAACTTATTACCATAATTAAATGATAGCATATTAAACGATTTATAACACGCGTAGTCTACTTGAAGTAGAGCAATAAATATTTAAACCTAACCATTCTTTGTCTGATCTAAAGTCACCACGCATACATTATAAATACATATAATATGATATATTGTTTGTTTGAGGTTAAGTTACAAATGAATTAATTATTATACTATTTATAATAAATTATTATTTAAATTACAGAACAGTATAGCTTTGTGTTTCGAATAAAATAAAAAAATAATAATATTTTTTCTGCAGTTCAGAGGTTCCCCCGGGTCTTGATTGTATTTTTGGTAGATCGCGTTAAGTTTTGATATGCTTATATATTTTATATATTTTTTTATTATATCAACTTACTATAATAAAATATATAAAAAAGAAGAGAAATACTTTACGCATAAATACGAATACATGATACAACATTTTCCGTGCCATTAAATTATAAACCGATGTTCGGATTTAGTTTCATCGTTGATAATAAATTATCCGCAAAGATTAAAAGTTTACCAGGGACTTATCACTACGACACCGTGAGACAAAAAATTATATCGCTGAGATAACAATTGACCAAGTAGCAAAAACAAAAAAAAGATGACTGCAATTATAATAAAGTCATTAGTGTATGTCGTCAGTAGGTAACTATAACATAGACATTTTTCGAAATAATGGTTTGAACCGTAAAAAATGTAGTTAACTTAAACTCGAAATACGTAAAAACAAAACGTGTATTAACGACACACGTTATGCACGGCTGCCGTGGCTTGTGACGGTATAATAACGTATCAGAAATTCGCGTATTCCACGATATCGGTTGGATCGTCGTTCGGTCGAACATAATAATTAGATAAACTGTCCAATCAAACGAACCGTCCAATGACGTACAGCGCACGGTATTCAGGGTAATCGTATTAATTCGTTACAATCGTTTTCGTTGCAGGTGTCCAAGCAACACCAACAACTGCGCGACCACGCGTACCGCAGCGGCGGCGTGTACGGCAAAACGGCGGAGTCGGCGGCGGCGGCGGGCCAGCAGGGGCCGCAGCGCCCGACAGGTTCGGCGTCGGTGACGGCCGCCGACGATTTCGAGGAGGAGGACACGGTCAAGTCGGAGTCCGAGGCGTCCGCGGCCGGCCACTCGCCGCAGGCCGCGTGCAGCGGCCACAGCGAGTCGTCGAGCGGCGTGCACTCCAACAGCAGTCACGACACGGCGGCCACGATGCCGCTGCCGCCGCCGCCCCCGCCGCTGCAGCTTTCGCCGGCCGCGTCCACGGCCACGCTGTCGCCGACGGACGACGAACAGCGGCGCCGGGCCAGTTACGCGGACCTGCAAACCGTGGACACGGTGGTGATCCGGCACAAGGGCGGTCCGGGGGCCAAGGCCCGGATGCCGCCGGACCCGTGCACCAGGCCCACGAACGTGTCGCTCAGCTCGTTCACGGAACCGCGGGGCGCCCGGAACCGGCCCGGGTCGGTGCCCGGCTGGAGGACGATGCCGCACAACGTGGCTCCGCCACCGCCGCCCCAGACGACGGCCGGTAACCGCGTCAAGGCGCCGCCGTCGCACTATCACCAGTACCAGCAGCAGAAGAACCAGCAGCAGAACCAGATCAACTACCAGCAACATCAACGGCAGTGGTCGTCGTCGTACAACGGTGGAGGCGGTGTCGGCGGTGCCAAAGCGTCTGCCGTCCGGTCGGGGCGGAACCACTCGACTATACCCACGCACCACAACGGCGTCAGGCTGTTCCAGCAGCACCAGCAACAGTCGTACGGCCAATAAATATTTTGGCGACCGTCCCTGTTCGCGTTCCGATTGGTCGCCATAAAAAAATCGCGATCGCAGCATAGACATTCGTTAACAATATCCGAGTGCGTGTGTCGGGCGGCGTCCCGAACGGTGGAGGAGAAACCGCCTTCCGGCGTGCCGCGTCCGGCTGATAAGCTTTTTAGAAAAAATCCAACAGATCGATTTCGAATTATAATACGCTCTGTAGACTACAGGACGTTTCCACTACTCTGACGACCATTTGTTTATTCAAACCTCCGTGCGGAACAGTCAGCCGACGACCAATCCCCCGCCTACCATTCCTGAAAACAATTAAAACGATCTAGTCCCCCTCGTCTGACCCGTGATCCATGTATAATCATATCGTATATCTTTTAGACGTTGTGTTAAACGACTCTAGTTACGGAATTATTACTATTATATAATATTTATCTAAATATAATAAATTACTTATCATTAATATTGTAATATTACTATCCAATATCATTAATTGTACCGACAATATTATTATATCATACTATTATATATTATACAATGACAAACGAAACTATAAACATACATACAAGGCGTAAGTAGTAATACATATTGTGTGTATAAATATATATATATACATTTTATCCAGATAAATTTACCTCCAAACGACCTGAACGAATTTGTCGTGTTGAGCTTACCAAATATGTTGTTTTTTTTTTTTTTTTTTTTTTAATTTATCATCCGATAGACTGATCGACTAACTAATACGTAGTACGTAGATGTAGAATAGAGTGAAAAAAGACTCCGTCCTTGCCACCAAAGGAATTTTCAAGCGAGCGCAGGGAAACAATTATTTATATATAACCTTGGTTTTAAACTTACGTTGTAATAATTTAATCGTATCATATATTTTATTATTATTTGTCATACATTATTACATTATTTCATACTCGATTTTAATCAGATTGTTATAACCGTTCACACATCGACTGCAGAATGTCTGTTTACGATTCGAGATACAATAATAATATTGTATATTAATATATAATTTTGAGAGCTTAGACGTAAACAGAAAATACACTTTTCGGGCACTGATTTAATGTCTCTTTGGGCCGGTACTTACCGCAATCTAAGGATTCACCGGCGATAAACAATTTCATCCCAAACTCGAATTTTGTTAGGATTTGTCACAGGTTTTTTTTCGAGCTAGGTAAAGAGTCTCGCCCGTAATATAATCAATATCTATATTTATACATTTTTTTATCTAACAAATGCAACCAATCCGACTCCGTTTTGACTCGTTATTCTAATCGATCCATTATGTTTTCACGATTTCCTTCGACAGACTGTTGTTATCCTTGGTGCTATATGATACGTTTATAATTTTTTTTAAAGTTTGGGCAATTTTCCATTATTTTCATACAACCTTTTGTACTATACCTACTGTTTATTCTATTTTTATTATAATTATTATTATTATTATTATTTTGATTTTTATAATCGTCAAATAACATTTTATACATTATATATTATAATATAAAATATTTACATACCTTCATGTTCTTTTTATACCTAAATATTATTAAAATTACGTGTGCGCATATTTATAATTATTTTAAGAGATATATTATTATTATACAACAAAATGTTTAGTCATATAAATTATAATATTATATTTAGTGGTTATAGTATGTGTATTTTGTGTACATGATAGGTGTACTGTCCAAACAAAACGGACGATAAAACGTCGCTGTTTTCCCGTACACTACAATATTACATAGCTAGCAATTATGACAGATTATAATCAATTTGAAAATTACATAATAATTAATTAGTGTCTGTTGTATTTACAATATTATTATTGATACTTAGATATTATGTTGTGTTTTATAATTTTAAATAAAGATCTCATTTGTACTTTGAACCAAATCACTGAACTTTTATTTTTTCCTACATACTTACTTTTAAATTATTATTATTATCGTCTTATGAACCAATCCGAATGATACAAAATTAGCTCATATTTATTTAAAGCTATAAAATGCGCATTTGTGTTTCGCTAACAATTTAATAATATGAATATAGATGTACAGAATATTGCCAAATCCATGTTAAGCTATACATAAAAATTTGATTTAGGTTGAAAATAATATTCATGTACCTAATTCATGGATAAAAACGGATTAGGTAGGTACCTAATATAGACAGATTCCAGATCCCATAGTGTTTAATTTAATTCAGACCGATTTCATCGATAAATTAATATATTTGCATTTATTTATTTACTATGCAGCTGATAAACATTGTTCAAGCTCCTTCGCTTTGAATTATTGAGTTTCGATTAGTTTCAGATATTCGGTTTACTTTAAATTTTATATTTAACGCGCAAACAAATAAACAAATTAAATGAATTTTTAAATGAAAATTAACACTTTTTTCGTGATAAATTTAAGATTAAAATTGTTCTAATAAACTAAATAAATAATGATATCATATTCAAAAGGAAAATGTGGCAAATAACTAACCAAGTGTGTGCAACCATATCATACAATGGAGGTCCAAAATAAACAATATTTAAATGTACTAAAATAATGCCAAGAAATTATTAAGATAAACAATATTGATCTGATTGGAATTTGTTTTCTTTATACTACTTACTTGCCTATGAATAATAATATTATCAATATCTAATTAAAATTGAGATAATTTTATAATTTTAATTATTTTAGTGGCTGTAAGTTTAACTGTTATATATTTAATTATAGCGTGTTTTCAGACAACAAACGATTTAATATTATAATTTCAATGTCTATATTAAAATAGTGCTAGTAAAGGTTAATCAAAATAATTACTTGGAAGATGGCACTAAATCATGCGTATAGTTACTTCCTAAATGTTGCATACATCTTAAACTTCACTTCAGCTATTACCAATATTATACTGTGATGTTATCAAACTCGGTTATTAGTGATCATTGATCAGTGATTACCTATATATGTTAATAAAATATTAAGTATATAATGTAAAATTATATATTTAATACCCACATGATGGTTTTATTTACTGACTATCGGTGTTAAAATATTAAAATTTTAGAAAATCAATCATTTTTATGATTATTTAAAGTTGTTGTTATTGAAAAAATAAGTCAACATTGCTTATAATAACTACATATCCTAAAACTGATAAGTTTTTCAAAATCCATGAGAAATGGATAATTTTAAACAAAATAAGTAAATAAGTTGTAGGATGATAAACTACTGCTAAAAAAAAAAAAAAAACGGAGAAATGACATCCAACCACTTCGACCTCTATGTGTGTTGAATTGCTTTTTAAGATTTCAAACGTTTATGGTATACCCTACTTAATATACAATGGAGGCGGGCGATATCATCCCATTTTATATACATCGAAATAAATATAAAATATAAAATATTATACAGGTACGAGTTACTGGATCCATTGTTCAGAGATAAACGTGATCGACGATGAGATTTGCGTGATAGAATGTGTCGTAAATCGTCCCAATAATTGTCTGATTTTTTTTTTTTATTTGCCGGTTATTTAATCCGATGGTGAAAGCAGCAGCCTTTTAAATCATAAACATTCATCTGCTGCCGTTTAATTTACAACACTGGCTGCCGTCGTGATAGGTTATATAAGTAAAAAATATTATACTCTTCTCTCTATGTTAGAATGGGGAAAAACAAATAAAAAAGTAAATAATATTATTAACACTGTCGTGAGTTAGATATCTCTAATATTATTCGATTATCATAATATTATATACGTACATAAGATTTTTCACATCTATCTTGCCCCTACAATTTTATATTATGTTTATGCCAAATGTAGAATAATATTGTCAAAACTCCACGAACCATCATTTTATATGTTATATCACATTAAATGATTACATATACTACTCGTACTTTGTCGTAGTTAATCTTATTCTGATTTAAAGACGTCATACACATTACAACGACAAACTTGACGATTATTCATCATATTTTATTTTATTTTTTTTTTTTACTTAAATGTTTATTTATAACTATCTGAATTACCCGGCGTCGCCTATGTGTAGTCTGTGCTTTCTCAACATTTTACTTAATTTTATCAAGTGCTAAATACTATTAATAGCTAAATTATAAATAAAACAAAGATATAATGATCACTCATAGGAGTATTTGGTGCAACTCTGCGAAAAAAATTGGAAAAATGTTAAATAGTGTCATCAAAAAACGGGAACATAAAAAAGGGCTGTTTTTTTATATAAGGATAATATATATATAGCTATTAGTTACTCCCATCAACATGTCGTCACTTGACATAATTGAGTATAATATAGTTTTAACTACTTCATACAAGTTAAAAAAATAGATAACCCATGGCCTAAATATAATAGTATATTCATTTTAGGAATACTTTACCGAGTTTTCAATAAGTTTAGTAACAGGGACTATAAGCATATTTAATACTTACATGAAGCAACAACAGATAACACTGTTATACATTTATAATGTAAAATATTTAATAACCTTATTAATTATATAATATTATAGTTTATCAGTCCCAATAAATATATAATAACCATTTCAAAATTATTGAATATCCTATATACTATATTAGTATATTTAAGCCATAAAATAAATTAAATTTATTGTACACAACTAGATAATGAATTAAAGCAACTCTATTCAATAAAATCGGTTAAAATATTGCTGTGTCATATAGATAAATATTATTTAAGCAAATTTAAGTATTTTTATTTTTTATTTTTAGAGTTTGTTCGATAAAAGTTTACGAGTACAAAAGTATTTGTAGTATTTGTAGCAGTATAAAAAGTTATTTTATAGTAATATATTGGTGTATAATATTTGTATCACATAAGAGCAACATAATTGCCTATACAGTACGCCGTTTTTTTAATTTTGTTAGCAAAATAATATATTATAATAATTGTTATTGTATCAGTAATACTGTAGGCTATAGCCTGTAACAAAATACTAATACAATTTCATATCATTATATAATTCATTTTGATTAGTTTTTTCAAAAATTAACAAAATTTAAAGATTTCATATAATATTTCCCGCTTAATTAATATTTGTTCAAAAGGCAACTATTAATCACTTTTTTTTTAATTTCAAGTTTTGCCATTTTTGTAATGAAGAAACTTGTAAAGTATTTAGATAATTTTCAGTTTTATTTTTTCTAATTTATATTCATACCGTGTATAAAAGTGTAAGTAATTTTGCAAACATATTTTTTTTTACAAAAAATTATTCATTTGTATGCATTGTGAAAATACGCCTACTGTTTTTATGGTTGTCTACAATTGTTGTATAAAGTAATATAATGAAAATAATTATAAATTAATAAAATCAACTGAATTTTTGATTTTCTTAAGTAATGGTTGCTATTACTATCGATTATCAATTAAAATTAAATATTTGAAAGAATAATTTAAAATGTAATGTTATATTTTATTTTAATCAAAATTGTAGGTTAGTATAATTATAGTAGGTACTGTAATTAAAAAGTTGAAAAAAAAGCTAGACAAAACAAAATTAACAAATGTTTGATATTTTAGTATTTATCTCACTCACTTGCCTCAATAAAATACAAGAGTAAATCGACATGTTGATATTTACACTTGAATGCATAGATAATATTTTCATATATTAGTACTTGAAATAAAATATTGTAAGCGAAGCTCGGTTAATAACATTTTTGCTGACGTTTATTTAAAATGTTCAGAAGTGATTTTCGCTGTATTTTTTTTTTTTTCACTTACATTAAGTCATGTGAAAATCGAAAAGTCAAAAATACTTATTCAAAGTGCCTTTGTAGTTTTCCAGATTCATTTTTCAGATTTACAAACGTGCTAACTTATAAGGAGAATCTGACGTAAAAATACATAATATTTTATATTATTACTATTATTATTTACGACGATGATAAGTATAAGTTCGGTGCCATTGCTACAACGACAACGACAGTCGTCGTGACCGGTTCCTCTCTCTCACTACATCTCTCAGTCTTTCTCACTCTCTCTCTCATTCTCTCGCCCACTCTCACTCTCTCTCACACTCTCAGGGGACCGTTGTGCCGACGACGAGTCGCCCGGACCATGTCTGCACCGGTCCCAGTACAGTCTGAACGCGCGACGCGTGCGCACTTAACTCATAGACAATACCAAATCGCTTCCCACCACCTAAGTA
Organism: Melanaphis sacchari; assembly: GCF_002803265.2. NCBI lineage: Eukaryota > Metazoa > Arthropoda > Insecta > Hemiptera > Aphididae > Melanaphis > Melanaphis sacchari. Next base: position 499,036 of record NW_020270527.1, read on the forward strand.
CGATCCAACAAAGTCGCACGATTAGTATTATTATGTTATTATTGATACCGATCGGACCGTGACAAAATTATATTTTTTTCCGGTACACCATGCCGCTGTATTTTCGTGTTATCGTCGAGGGTTGATTTTCGTTCGCGCAATATCGTTTCGTTTCTAACACCATTTATCGAACTCCACTCTCGAAGCTGTAACTGACGAACCGTTGCGTGTTATTTCCACATGGTTTTCGACAGTAAATAATAATATCGTCCGTCCGACGAGCAAGTTTCGCATTATTATTTATTTATAAAAAAATTTTGCGCGGGCGACGGCGAACCATTTTAATACTATACACACACTAAACCGGTTGTTGACCTCTGGCGAGGGCGCGCGGTCGAGCGCGAGAGCGACGGCGGCGGTGGCGGCGGCAGTGGCAGCGGCGGTAGCACCGTCGACGGCAGACGTGCCGCCGACTCGGTCACATCTCGGATCGCCGCCTCCACCGTCTCAACCACCTCAGATGTCGTCGGACTCGGTTGCCATCGCCGGGACAGCCACCGATGACATCCGCCACTACCGGCACCACCACCGTCATCATCATCACCATCACCTCCATCATCACGGCAAACGTTATAAGCGACCACCTCCGTTGCCATCGTTGCGAAGACCGTTGCCGTCGCCACACGAGACTTTGGACTCGGCGGCGGTGGCCACGCGCGAAACGTTGAACACCGACGCATATCACCATCCGGTCAAGGTGGGTACCTTTATCACTTTAAGATTAGAATTTATATATTCTTTAAAATATGTTGATATGATGCAATAATATCAAAATATATTATATTAAAAATGTTGTATCCTGCATTTTTATTATACGTATAAAAATAAAATATGCATTTATTTATAAAGAAAACATGTGGACAATTATTAGACGTATAAAGTACGATCACAATAGTCGATAGATGATAACAAATTAATAAAATCAAATACTTTAACTGACAAAAAATAAAACTAGGAAATAATAATGATAAAAATTAAAAAATTAACACATGTGTTAGGAAATTTTATAAATAAGCCTGATAATGAGAACTAAAATATTTTTAAATATTAAATTATACATTTGTCTTCAAATTTCGCAATACAAAAATAGTATATTTCAAAATTCCACAAATGAAACGAACTTCTATCTCATTATAATATGTTGACTTTATTTTGGACTTCCAAAAAAAAAAAAAAAATAAACTAAATGCTATAACATCCTAAATCTATGTATCATACCGTGTTTTCACCAATTTAGGAAACATTGGATTTCTCAGCAGGATTAAATTGAAATAAATTAAATTTTTTCATAAGCTAGTGGTGTATAAATACATATTTATAGATAAATTTCAAAATTTTCATCATTTCGGTGATAAAAATATAATTTTTTTGAATAGCAACACCTATTTTGAATACCATATTTGGATAGACCTAATTTTTTTAAGTAATTTTAATGTATCATTTATGGTTCTAAATTAAAAATTGACTGAATAAAAGTCATTTCTTTTTCATTAAATAAATACATTTTTCCGAATCATTTGAGTGCATAAAACCATTTATAATTATTTATTATTAATTATTTTTTAAATGTTTCTACGTATTTTTTTTTTTTTATACTTGTTATAAATAAGACTCATTCAATGTCCGGCAAGATCTCCAGATATTACTCCACTTGAATTTTTAATGGGGAATTTTAAAAAAGTTTACAAAAATCTACCAGTTAGTCTTGCAGATTTAAAAAACAAAATTGTAGTTGCGTGTATAGTATAATAATATAGCTGAAAGTCAAATAATGTCAGCAACCGATAGAAGATATCTACAACGATTTCAATTATGCGTGGAAAATAATGGAGTTAACTCTGAGCAATTTATTTAATAAATTATATAATTATAAAATAACTGCTATGAATAATATTTAATAAACAAATGCACATTTTTATAACATGTATAAAAAAAAAAAATACGTGAAAACATTCAAAAAATAACCAATAATAAATAATTATTAATAATTTTATGCACTTAAATGAATCGTAAAAATGTATTAATTTATTAAAAAGGAAATGGCTTTTATTTAGTCAACTTTTAATTTAGAACCATAGTTGCTACGTTCAAATTACTTTAAAAAAATAGGCACATCCGAATATGGTGTTCAAAATAAGAGTTGCTTTTAAAAAAAAAAATAAAAATATTTTTATTACCAAAATGATAAAAGTTATAAAATTTATCTATAAATATTTATTTATATACCACTAGCTTGTAAAAAAAATCGATTCATTCCATTTTAATTCGGCCGAGAAATCCAATATTCCCTAAATTGGTAAACACATGGTATACTATTGTTTGGATTCAGACTGTCCAAATCCACTCTATATAGCCAATAATCGCAGTATAACTTGGGATGAACGGCATTTTGTGACAGCGCAACAATAATAATAATCGGCACGGATGAATATTATAGTGCTAAACCTATATAAAAACTTTTTCTTTCCAGGTCTTTGGCATCATTTCCAATCATGACCATAGATAGGATAAAAATATTTAAAAGTTATTTTACAGGTATTTTTCTGATTTTTCGTTAGATTTTTTTTTTTATTGGAGGGAAATATTAATAATCTGTCGTTTCCATCACAAATTAATTTAAAGTTTAACTTTGTTTAGATTCTAAAAAACTACATACTTTAGATAAACTGTAAATTAAAACCACACATATTTAGTATAGGATAAAGCCACATGGTTGCTCTATCCAAAAACCACTGACTTAGGAAATTAATTTAATCAAACAAGGAAATTATGGGATAAGTAAAAATTTGCAAGTTATATAGATACTTACGATAATAAAATAAATAGTTTTATTTTATTTATAATTTATATGATTAACATTTTTTAAATCAACTCAAAAAAGTAACTGAGTGTTTTATTATAAATTCCTTTGTTAACTTTAAGTCGGGAAATGTGTATGATAAAAATATAAAATATAATGTTTTATTCCAATATTCACATTATAATTTAACGTAATCACATTATAAATATTAATATTTTAGTTTAAAAAATAGAAAATTGCACAACAATTTGAAAAAAAATGATTTGTAAAATATTTACCTAACTGTCTATTATTTATAATAAATTTATAATAATTACTATAAGAATAACCAGAATGACCACAAGTAAAATTTTTTAGCTTTATCTATAAGTTTTTATCAATAGGTATCGCTATAAAACTACATACCTGTATTAAGAACTTATTATATATTATATAGTCTTGCATAATAATAATATATAATAAGTTTAAAGCGGAAGTGTTGCTAATGACTCTTAGGCTTCGCCGGATTCAAGACTGTATAACATTTTCTTCTATTCCAAACAGCAGATTGATCAAAATTTATCATAATATGCAGTTTTGTATGGTAGCAAATTTATAGTGGGTGTGTAAAATGTTACAATTATAAATTTCTCGAGATATTTGTTTTCCTTTTTTTTTTTTTTACAATTTACGGTCTTATATAGAACGAGATAGATCAAATTTAATTGATTATTTTATCAACTTAATTTGAATTTGTCAATTTATTTAATAATGATATTTTAATAAGAAATAAATCAAAACACAAACTTATAGAAGTAAAATTTAATGTTTCTTATACGAATATATATCACCATATATCTAGTCATTAAAAACACTATTTTCTTATTTATTGAGTAATAAACGTGTTATTATTTGCAACACAATAAATTATCATTTAATATAATACATGTACCGGTAATAAACAGAAAATTTAAAAGTATAAAAAATATTGTATTCATATTTTATAGTCGAAAACGTATATTAATCCACTTACTGCCCGCTACGTTTGCACACAAAACGTATAAAAAGAGTTCGCTCGATTTGATAATATAGGAAGTAATTATTATGCTCAAAAATTGAACGCTAAAAAAAACTCAATATTTCTATTAGTATAAATTCACGTAAGTGTTATATAAAATGTAATGATTTTCATCACGCATTGAACAATTTTGAAATTCTTTTGTCATAATACTTATGATCGACGAATACAGACCACATGTTTCCAATAATAAATCTATTGTTTTTAAACGACGTGCCATGTCGCGATTACAATACTATCCACGCGTAAATTATATGTATATAGCATGATTTATCGTGAATATAAGATTACGCTGAGTCTACGTACTATAATTATCCACTCGTTCGCAGACGAGCGTGCTACATATTCACACTGAAGTCACATATACCTACACTTGGCGTTTATTATAAATGCATTAAATAAATATTGTGAGGGTAGTGTAATAAATTTGACTGTTACAGAAATAGTTATACGTGTCCGTTTGCAGTGCGTTTTTTAATGTTTTTATCCGTTGTGCGACGATAATAAAATGATATGATGGCGATCTCCCTTTCATCTATTATAATCATATGGTTTCTGTAAACGTTTACACCTATCTGCATCATCTCTCGTTTTCGTCTCGGCTATTTATTTAGCAATAATATTAAGAGTGTTTGTTTGAATTGTTTAAAATATTAAAGAAATAAAAAATACTGATTTGTTTTATAAATGGTGTTATTATTAACAGTTCTAAATGATTTGTTAGATTATATTATTATTTATAGTACACGATTACAACATTTATTGCATGTACATTTATTTTTTATGTCGATGTGATAAAAAAAAAAAAAAAAATAATAACAGAAAATCATAATATAGAACCCATCGATTCCGCCAGAACAGGTATCAGCATGTAATGTATAAGCATATCCCAACTGAAAATGTATAACAAAGCTTGGTTTTTATATTTTTAAACAATATAAATTTTTTTTATTTTTTTTTAATTTAATTTAAATATAGAAAAAAACTTGAATATTTAAATTAAATACACAATTATTGTATTCTTATGATACGTAACACATATAAATAGGTGCAACTAGAGTCAACAATTTGAGAGGGCTAAAAAAATATTTACAAATCTCATGTTTAATCCAACAATGTTCAACCCTCCCCCCATAATTATCTAACAGTGGCGTGATTGGGTTTTTTTTTTAAAGAGAAATGTGGCAAAAACCCAAAACATTTAGTTATTTGTAAATAATTAGGTGTGTTTTGACAATACTGTTTTTTATAACCCTAAGCTACATACTTACTCATAGTAAATACATAATAAAGTGGCATATAAATTATAGAGGATGTTATAATCACCAAACATTTCTGTTGATAATTTCATTTCATCTTTATAAAAATATTCTACTTTATATGTACTCTATTAATTTTGATGACGTATAATTTAATCATAAGTATAATTCTAGGAGTAAGTTTATTTACTTACCTATAATGTTGATCATAAAAAACCTGAGTCTATATCTCCATATCAGTATCTAAACTACTTGCAAATGTTGAACAAGACACAAGTGAAAAGGGTTTATTAATGGGTTTGTCCTGAATGTTTGAGCGCAACATGTCAACATGGATTGAATATCCATATTCTTTGTAAGTAGATAATCTTTTTTTTTAGTTACTTTGCGAAATTTAGGTAAAAATATTAAACACTTTTCTTTTATCAATAGTAATAAAAAAATAATTAACTATTACATTTTACACTAAAAGTATAGATGAAAAATAAATATTAATTAATAAATGATATTGATAATTTTTAATATGGCAATAATAAATAAACACTCGATTAGTAATATAATGTACAGACTACAAAGTAAAGAGACAACTTTTAGTCAACTAAACAAGTGCCATTTGTTTTCGATAAATTTATCGATTAATATAAAAATATATAGATTATAAACTATATTAACCTTCACCGTTATTGGGTTTTTTTGTCATTTGACATTAATCTAAAAATAAATACGATTCCTATTGGAAATATAACTGAAAAGCTGTCAAAGACGTGTTATGAATAAACATCAATAAATTATTTTGTTAGTTGTAATTAATTAGCTTCAATAATTTTAATAAGCTTCAACTAAAATAATCTAAAAACAAGAGGGTATGGATAAAAATGAGGGAGCAAGCTCCCCTCTCTAATTGCGTCAGCGCATATAGTAATAACATTACGTACTTAAGTGTCTGATCTGAAATACGTATATCAATCCTATTTCAAAATTAATCAATACATGTTAGCTACAAAGATGTAAGATTATATATAAATTACTTAGTATATAAGATGATATGTTCAAAAATTTAAAATAGTGAAAATCGTAAAAATTTAAAATCTTTTAAGTTTTTGTAAAACTACGCATTAAAAAAAAAATATTAATTTAATATCCATAAAATAGTAGAAACATACAATTAGATTTAAATTCGGCACTTCTATCGTGCAAGAACGCAACGTCTGCCCATATATTATTTTTATTATATGATGTTGTTGGAAATTTTTCACTCAATTTTTTTTTTTTTTTTATTAAAAAAAAAACATTTGAGTATATATTTATTAGTAAATTATTATATTAACATTTTCTTGGTGAAACTCCTTGTAAAAAAATGATTTTTATCCCATTTACATAATATGTATGGATAACATACACCACATGTATCAATAACATATGTAAAACTATAAGGTAATATATTTATAAGCATTATATTATGTTACTAAACAAAAAAACTCGGTAAGCATTATTTAATTAAGCCGTTAGGTACTCCTATCAAGCGATAGTCAGAGAAAACGATGTCCTGCCGAGGAGAATATAAAATATTATAAGTACCATCTAACGAATGATGTCATCTTTAATAATTATCTTTTGGCCTATGCACTATACACAGTATACACTATACAGACTATACATATTTATTTTATTCTGCGTATCTTAATACCTATTATATAATATGGGATAACTGATTATTGATATTATTGTCATTAATATTATTATTTTAGTTTGAATCTGCAGTTTACGAAGTGCACTAGTAAAAATAATATACAACATGATGTATAAATAATGAATATAGATACTTTTGCTATAAATTGAAGCATAAAATATAAAATACAGAATTTTATGTATTTATAATGGAGACTTGAATGCATTATCATTTTATACGTGAATTTAAAGTTCAAACTATATTGATTATGCATACAATTATATCTTATGTATATATTATTTTAGTATATAAGAGTCAATTTAACATTTATTGTAATATTTATTCTACGAGTACTTAAAATGTTTATTTTTAATATTTCAAAATAATAGTAAAGCTTTCATAATTTGTTTTATTTTTACTATAAATATTAAATCATTCATATGTATCATAGCCCTCTATAATCTTATAATATAAATATAATAGTTCCATGTTTTAATCAACGTTTATTGTTTAAACAATATCCAATCATCGAGTTTTAAACTTTTAAGTAATTTTTAAAAGTATTTTTTTTTTATGTATTTAAATTGAAAATGATATGTCATTAGTACTCTTTGCAATGAGATGGCTGTTCACATTTACTTTTTTTATATTATATATGTTAGGGACATAATATACCAATATCATTATACTATATTATATTTGTATAATATACTATATTAACAGATAATAATGTCTACTAATTCTTTTCACACAGATAAATCATTATAATGTACATCAAATTGGTTAATTTACCGACATCTACCGCTATCTTCGTACCCATATTTTTTCAACATAATGTCATAACTTTGCATCAAAAATATTTAATAACGTGTGCTCCACACGTAAAACATTTTTTATAAATATGCTACTTCTAACTTTAGCTATTTTGTTAACTTGCAATATATATACTGACGTAAATCATGGTGTCTACATAATATGTTTTTATATTTGACAAGTTAAAAGTTTATAAGTAAGATCAATATTTATAAATTAATACTGCATACAAAATTTTAGTGATCAATATTATATGATATGATATTCAAACTGTTTGAAAATGTATATAAATCTGACTCCTCCCATGTATGAATATAATTAATCATAATTATATTATAAACAAATAGGAATGAAATTATGTACAAAATAATCATAGGATATTTAATTAATTCAATGCTAATCAAACAAATATGATTTATATTTTAATTTTAAAAGTATGCAATAAGATTAATATATAATTTATATAAAACTATTATAATTATTATTATATTTTTTTATACTTAATCAATGGTAATAATATAAGAACCAAAATTTACTACAATAATATTTGAATACAAAATCAACAACAAAGGTATTAATATAATCAAGCCATTTCGCAAGCAACGAAAATTACGATACACGGTCACAACGGCAAAATAACTATCATCACAATAATACGTATAAAAATCAAAAATTCCGATATTTATATTTTGTGATTAAAAATGACAAAAGCAAAAAAAAATCTTTTTACTGTATATCTAGCTAATCATAATTCATATTAAATTAATTTTTTCACCGTTTTACCTATTTTAATATATACTGAAAAAAAATAATAATAATATGTTAATATGTTAAATTTAATATATGTTAATATAATGGCACGTTTATAAATATTTATAATTAATGATACACACAATAAAATCATTAGGATAGCTACTTAGATAATATCTTCAAACAACTAGTAATACGTATCTACATGTTAAATCTAACTTTTTTTTTTTTAGTTCTCGTAACTATCTGCAATATTATGACTCAAGAGAAGTCCAAAAGTTGTATCGATATAATTTTTATAGTGATCAATGTCGTGTTGTACATACATTTTTTGAAATCCTTGTTTTATAAAATCAGTTGACAATAAAAAAATATACCACGTAAACTATAAAAAAAAAAAAAAAAACTAAACGATATTTTGTTATAACATATTTATGTACCGTGCGGTAACAGACACAAGACACAAGCTATACAATGAAACGTAACGTTGTGTCTAAAAATACATTTAATACAAATGGATTTTTTCTAACATTATCATCATCAGATATCAACTATTAATTTTGTATATTTACCATTTTATTCATGATATTTATCGTGTTTTATAATAATATTTTTTCGCATTTATAAATAATTAATTTAAAAGACATGGTAAAAAATATAAATACATGTTGAAGCAATTTATTTTTTAATATAAAACCGATTGTGCCTCAATAGCCATACCTATTTACTTGTTTACTTTTGATGTTATAAAATATTTACTAACAAATGTTTCTAAAACATTTCATAGTGACTAGGTACTGACTGAAACTAATTAATTATGTAGATATGTATATGAAAATCTTTATAGTTTTAATCATTTTTCAAAAAAAATTGACTTGACAATTATGTTATTAAAATATAATAATATACGTTCAATGAAATTGCGCGGGCGATTAGTGGACTTCGTGAGAGTCATTTAATTGACTGGGTACTAGGTAGGTAGTTGTAATAGACAAAAATATAAAATATAAAAATGATCCGTAAAGTTCAAAAATTCAAACAGGTTTCTTCTAGTTTGTTTATTTATTTTTATCCCACGTAAATAATATTATTATTATAATACACATATATGCTTATAATATGTATAATATACGCTTAAACAGAACATTAATGACAATTGACTATTAGTCGTCTTCTGTTAATCTGTCATAGTATGTGTCTATAAGTCAATGGGTATGTAATTATATTTTATTTTATTTTATTCCGTACAATGTAAATTATTAACCGGACTTAAATTCGCTCTATGATTTATTGATTTGTTAATTATCATGAATCAGTTGAAATGTCCGATATCCACTGTTCTAAATCAATGAAATCACGAATAAAACTATGTGTTTATGTTATGCTAATTCGTTATGTGATTGTGCAAGCTGCTGTTACAGAGAAAAAAATCTTTTCCTTTTAAATAATTGTTATCGTATGCAGTCGTTGAGTCTTGACGGTCCAAGATAATATATTATTTATAAGAGGAAATCGTACCGGAGTTTGCAGTCTTGTTGTTCTCGTGTGTCCGTGTCTATGTTTGTGTATATCTTTCTACTCCCTCTAACTCTATCATTCAGAAAAAAATTAGATTGAAATGATTAAATTATACGTAAATAATCATGAATATTCTATAATCGAATAATTATGACGTTATTATTAATTATTATCGACGCTGAAGCTATTTAAATTAGTATATGTGCTTTTAGAAATAAACTTGTTTTAAATTTAGGTACCCTAACCATGTCACTATTTCAATAGTGAAAGCAAACGAGATTTTGACATGACATTCAAAAGTATTTACTTAGTAACTATACTAGTTAGTATATTATTTAGTTAACTATATTAGTATAATTTTACTAATTTCAATGATAGCATAAACCACTCATGATTTTACGAAGGGTCGATATCGATCCATTACCTAGTAATACACTTTATATTATAATATTTCCGTTCGTGTTATATGAACATTTAGCCGTTTTAATCGTCTCGTATTAACATAATTTCGTCTGCCAACTTAACATATTATACTTCGAATTCTTATCTCTTTTTTTTTTAAGTTAACGTCAGCGCAATGTCTACTGTCCCTATCTATAAAGTACACTTAATATTAAAATTTCGAGAAAATTCCACCAATAACCCACGTAAGCTTTTTCTTGTTATAATACTATAATTTATAACATAATATTATCACGATCGATGAGACTAATATTACCGGCATGGTTGCATATTTATCATATTTATATTCCTTATATTTTTTTCAATGACAGTATTATATTATAAACTATAAAATATATAGTAGCTCTCTAGATTGCATCAATGTATAAAAAATCTTCCTATTACTGAAGTTCGCAGAAATGGGGGAAGTTGGTCGTGGATGGACTAAAGTGAGCAGCGTAGTAAATTTATGTTGTGATATTAAATGTTAACGTTATGTGAGAAATAATTATGGTGTCCAATAAACGACTTTGAACAAATTAAATACAAAAATTAATTCTATTAAAATCACAATTGTTTACGATAATTAAACTCATTATTTTTCAGTATTTTTTTTTTTTTTTCATTATTAATAGAGCGTCGGATAAATTACAAAAAAAGCTGTTTTAAAGTATTAATAACAGTTTACAACAAATATGTTACAAGAGCTATTATGAGCTTTTCTAGTTTCTACTTCTATAGTGACTCGTTAGAAATAATTACCCTACTAACCTTTACGAATAAAAATTAAAAAAAAGTCATTGATTCAAAACCAAACTTGTAAAATTTATTTATTATTACCGTGTATGAACTGAAGCGCATTGATGGAGACAAGAATACTTCAAGAACGCATGATACACGACATCATAAATTTACAACTGCTGTTCAGTACTTAGTAAAACAAATTGTAACCTATAACCTTATAATACTAATATTATATGATATGTATACAAAATAATATGAACGTTTAATTTTCACGAAGCACGCGTATTCAAAACAAGACCGTGTACTATAATATATACATGTATATATTTTTTAATTTTATCGACAGTCGACACTGGTCAATTATTATATGTCCTAATAACTCTTATAGATTAATCATATAATTATAATATATAAGCTAAAATTTATTATCCGTAAGCAAAGAATAATAAAAAAAAAAAATAACCGCATATCGTTTATCCTTCACACTATGTGGTATAACGATTTTGCGTGTATATGTGTAATTTGTAATTTGTGTATGCTCTAGTTAAAAAATAAACATTATTAATATTATATTCAATGCATATTTACTATATTTTTTATTATATTTTTTTGAATAAATTTGGCTTTGACAATTATTTAATTTTCATTATGTACATATATATTTAAACATTTAAACATTAACATCAAATATTTTTCAAACATTATGTATAATTAGATTTTTTCACCATTTTGCATTATTTTATGCTACATTTTCACTATTTTAAATAATTAATTAAGATTAGAAAATCACTGAGATAAAGACATTATATTTATTTTATTTTTTAAGGTTATCTCTATGAAAACTTTTAACGGGTACTAATCTATCAAATTATATTAATATTATAAGATGAGATAAAATACGATATATTATATTAATCACACAAAGAATATTTTAAAGTAAACACATATTTAATAGAAATACTTTTGTATTTTGGAGCATTGTCTATTGTATATTATAACAATATTGTAAGTATTGTATCTAGAATTTAACACACGATAATATTCCTTATAATATTATTGTATTGTTCTATAGTAACGGAACATAAATTTAATATCTTTTGTAATTTGTGGTCGTATACGATTAGTTCATGATGGTTTTCTCCCAAAATTATCCGCGGCTGTATTTGATAATAGAATATATTAACTAGACGATGACCGAGAAATAGATTAATAATACATACCCATTAATATTGTTTACAATTTATTTATAACGTAACGTATCGCTGAACTTATATAATGCATTATTGCCATTGGCTAAATCAAATAACGAGTTTTAATTTATAATAAAAGTCTGAACCGACCACGCATTAGTATTATTGTATACACGTATAATAAAATATCAATAATAATAATAATAATAATATATTACACTGGCTATTCAATATAATATCTGGCCCATCGTCAATAAACACTGACATTACGATATGTATAAACTACGTATATATTAGTACCTATACCTAAGCTTTTTCTAGTAGATGATATTCAAATTTATCTATCACTCATAAAACCAGTTCATAACCAATAATCGTCATAATTGTTTTTGTCTACATATTTCACTAATACATTTAGATAGTTACTGTGAGTTGTCACAATAAAATTAGTGTGTATACAATTTGAAAATCCTACGGATAATCTATAACAATCTAACGTAAAAACTAACATTAAAATAAATTATGTATAATATATTATACAGAATCGTTTCCAACAAATTCAAGTAACATATTATACTATACATAAAAACAACCTAGATATTGTTACGTAAATGTAAATTTTTTTTTTTATTATTATTATTGCCAAAGCAACTGCCATGAATGTTTAGAGTGATTACTTGGAAAAAAATAGTTAATTAAAATTTGTTATGATTTATAAATATAAAAGCTCACTAGAAAGCATGTATCTGAAAGATGTTGTAAAATATAAAATGTATCAAAGATGACATTATTGGTGCAATCAAATATAAACTTTTAACAATTTTATAATAGTTTATATCCAGGTATAATTTTTTTTTTTTAAATCATTTTTCAAATTTGGTTTAATATCAAAATGGGCTTAATTGTTATTCTAATGAACAGCACAGGAATAACGGATTGAAGAAACCTCTATTGAAAACATTTCATCGGAGTAAAAAAGTTATAATATGTAGTTGTTTTTTTTTTTTTTTCAAGAAACAAGTTGATTTCTTAAAATATTATTTCTGTTTGAATTATTTTAATAATAATAATTGTAACTATAAAACAGCTTATTTAAATCCCGAAACTGAATTATTATAATACATACAATACATACATGTTAACTAATAGTAAAATATACATGTTACCTAGTTGCTAGTACCTACTTATCTATAAAGTTATGTTATTCATGTATAATGTATGAATACGATGTGTTTATGAGGTATGTTTAATATTATAAGTATTATTAATTAATATTTTATTTATACGTGAAAAATTTATGGGAGTTTGGTAACAGATTAATTATTTTTAAATATTATACGTATGTGCATAATATAATAAACAGTTCAGGTTCCGAATGATTTTTTTTCGTTGGTCAGTACGCGAAAAAAAACTCGTTTTTATTAATAATGTGCATGCTTACCACGTGGGCATCTAGAGCGAATGGAAAAAAAATTGTAAATTCTATTTTATTTTTTCAAATCTAGTAAGTATGGCGTACGCTATACTATACATATTTTTTATAATATACGTAGTTAGTATTTAGTATACATTATACCTATATCGTCATTAAGTGTTTATAATATTTAGATAGGTAAAGAAAAAAATCGTGGTTTAGTTTGGACTTATCATACTACATACTTATAAATACAGCTACGGCACTCGTGACATTATAATATTATAAAGACCCTAATTTTTATACACATTACTGAATCAAGTACCAACTAATAATACAATGTAAACGCAATGGTGGTTAAATACCAAATGACATTGTCCGTAGCCTTTAGTTCATGGATGCGCCTATTATACAAAAACAATAATACATTTTTTTCTGCATTATAATATTGTTTCTAAATGTATTTTATTTGAAACAAAACAAATAAAATATTTATTTGAGAATATACATAAAAAAAAAAAACAAAGTACTTTTTGTTTTTTATAAAAGAATAGAAAATGAGAACCAATAATTATATCGGTGATGATTTTTATCATCAAACATTTACTGCGTCATTTTTTTTTTCGTAAAACTATAACTTTTTTTTTATCAAAAACAAAACATAATATATTAAGATAAAAATTAAATTAGTTATAGAATTGATTAATCTATCTCATGTAAGCTTATTCAACATGTGTTGGAAATAAGGAGCCAACTATAACCCATATAATTCATCAAAGTTATTTAAAATATTAAATTTCAAATTTTAAGTATAGGCTATTTTCAATTCACTAAGGAATATACATGCCAAGCATGTAGTACATACAATCATTGACATATTCTACTAATTTGGACTCAGTAATGAAAAATGTATATACCTACCAGCCCTATGCATTATTGAAATATATTATAAACTATTTAAATATATATTTACAATGCAATTTGCAATGCTGAACACACATTATAACTACTAGTATCTTTATAATACAATAATAAAATATTTTTATTTTTATTTTAACACTATACAAATATAAACATGAATGCTAAAATTTGTTTTTGTCGACATAGAAAATATAGATTTATCACATCCTCGTTTTGACATTGATCGGAAACAATTCTACTAGAAGACATATTTGTATCATTGATAATAGTTTAATTCATAATAGTATTAAAATATCGGTAGTTTTATTATAATAAAACACTTTACAATTAAACGCAAGATTTAAACTGATAATTAAATAATTGATAGCGTTTGAAAAATAGAAAACTATTGGCTCCCCTATTGAGGGTCTCCTAGTGGCTAGCGGTAAAACAACATATTATAATGACATAATATCTGTATTTTGCTATTACTCTGTGTAATGTAAATTATAATAATAAATAACACATAGCCCATAGGTATATTCGTTACACATTCGTACGTATACTGCCGTCTGTCGTCCGTGGTATTGTTTTAATCAATTAATCGTCGAGCAAACAACAACAACAACAAAACATGCCTTCTGTAGTGGTTTCCATTTTATTTAGAAAGAAATGTGTAATAAGTAATACCAATACTCGAGATACCTATATTATGCCAAAATAACGGACCACCAAAAATCAAATTGTATTTGATTTTTATCTAAGCATTAGGTACTGGTACGACGAGTAATAAAGTATCACAAAACCAAATTGGCTTAACGCTCTAAAAATATCTTCAACCACATAAAAGTACATAATTTGTTTTAGTGTTTACTCATTGATTAAATATATATTGGTATATTTAATCAATGGTTTGCTTGCATTTAAATAATGAATTATACCATTTTGAGAAATCATAAAACATTTTTTTCTTCAAAATATTAGTCGCATGTATTATAAGCTAGAGCACCTTATTTATTACTATTTACTTCAATGGTTACTCAATCTGCATGTCTGAATAACTAAAACAAAATAACAATATAATAAAATCATAATAGATAGAATATGAGCATAGTACGTAATATAAAACCTATATTGATTAACTGTATAGCACAGTCTATAGGAAAGATTTTGAACCTGCGTTTTGTATTTATTAGATTTTTCGAGTAACTTTTAAATTTTTCATACAATTATTTAAAAATAAATTTCATGTAAAAATATTTTTTTAATTTTTTTCCATCCATTCAAACTATTATTCACAGCTCAAAATTGGTAGAGACTTAGAAAATATACTCTATAATAGTAATAGTTAATAAAGTAATGTACTAATGTATAGTAAATGTAGTGTTTAATTATATGTAAATTATTATAGAATATGATATTTTTTATCTTTATTTATTAAACCTATTTACATTCTTGCTCTGTTGTTTTGACACAAATTTTAAAACAGAAATTACGATTAATGTAAAAACAAATTAATTGATAAGAAAAAATATAGACACAATAATATAACAATGGTCATTGGTCATGATCAATGACGGTTGGCTAAGACTTTTTGCAATGTGTCCGATTCGTCGCATGTGATGGTAATGTAGACGATAACGGAAAATAATAAAATATATTTTCGTATATCAAGTTATTATATCATTATGTAAACGGATAACACGCACTATAAATGGCTGATAGACAACCCAAACAAAAAAATCTATCCGGCGACTATGCCGTTTTCTGCGAAAATATTTATTTTTTTTTTATTATTCACAAATCAGTTTCTCACGACGTATGTAAAATTATTTTTAGTAGATAATAATTTGAAATAGCATGTAACATATAAATATATATCACAAGCTAAATGAAAAAAGATCTTAATTATTATTGTGGGGAATTGACCACAAATATTTACGTACATTTCCGAACATCTCAACTCTAATTGCTTGTGATATACGTATGAATAATATTTTAATTTATACGTGTTTAATATTTATTAGTATTAATTATATAATTTTATACTTGATCAAAACAACTTAAAGTATATGAAGTTTACATTTAACGGATTTTCAAATGGGGTAAATCCATGGGTATTTAATTTGTCACGTCAAACGGCATGCCACGGATGTGCAGAATCACCTATAACATAATAAAAAATGAAAATATAAATTTTTAATTATTTAATTAAAATACTGAAATAAATACGACATAAATAGTTAGGTTAGACGATTTTGCGTAATGATCAGTAAAATCATGAAATGAGATTTACTTAAAACCCTTTTATGTGTAATCACTAATCAGTAATCATTGACCAATGATCAAAATATCAAACGATCAGTATGTCATTACATTGTGTATTATCAGGTATGTATAGTATACTATACGTGTATACAACGTTATCCGTGCCATGCACTCCACAGCCATACTGTACGTCATAATTATTGCAGTTGTGTCGTATTGTAATATATTATTTAAAATACAAAACAATACGAAATCCTATCCAAACGAAAAAAAAGACAACGGTTTAAACCCGTTTTTAGATATACCGCCTGAAATTATTTCGATCGGGTTAATAATGTTGTGCTCTAAATCGTTGTTTGAAAAAAAAAAACATTGCACACAAACCAATGATTTTCAAATATTTCTACACAGGTGATTTGACGTGGCGAATAACAAATAACATGTGGAAAATATTATCTATTAAGACTGAAGTGTAAGGTTAAACTAGTCAATGTCTTCGCTACAGTACTATCGTATAAAATATCTTTGTAAAATACAAAAAACAAAAAAAGGTTAAAAAATTATTTTATATAGTTTTTTATATTTTTTCATATGTTTTATAATATTAAAACATTATTTTTCGTATAAGCTTAGCATTAAAAAATAATTAACGAGTTAACCTACTCCTACATATTTAAGAACAATAATTAGAATGCTTTATACACGAAAAATAAGCAAACTAAATTTTATTGTGCTCTAATATAAACAATGATGAATTTTGAAAGTTAATCATGATAATAATTATTATAATATAAATATTTCATTTACTTACACGTTTTTATTTATATTTTATAATTATTATAATCTATATAAATATTAAAATATATATATATAGATTTAATTAATGTGGTTAAAATCAAAAAAAGACGTGTGTTAGTATAATAAGTTTTAACACTATTATTTTTCATTATAATATTGTTAGTTATAAATATTTTAAATGTTTATTTATCATTCATTTATATGAAATTTAATTAACTGTAAGTTGAATTATTTAATTTAAAAGCACAAAAGTATAAATTAAAACTTAATACAAATGACTTAAATGAAATGTAAAAGATTATTTGTTAAAAGTTACAAACTTCGTTTTTTATTCAACTATAACATCAAATTAACATGAAAAAATTGCCTCGCATAATAAATCAATTTTGAATAATGTTACTTAGATATCCTCGTAATGCCATTTATAGATTTGAATGTGTTACATAAACTTTAATATCATACGATGCAGATCTTTGAAAAATAGTGCGTTAAAGATAACTCTCTTGTAAAAAAGATTGCTTTGAAATTTTTCTTTTGCAGTATATTAGTTTAAGTCTTTGACTAGCTTTATGCTTATATCAAATACTCGTAAACTATTTACGATTTTCAACAGTCAAATGATTAGTTTTTCTCGTTGATATCTATTGAAATTGTATACCATTTCAGTAGTTTGTAGATTTATTCAAGGTAGTATTTTTTTTATTGATGAATATGTTTTTATTTGATAGTCTGATCGTTCGTTTGCGTTATTCGTTAACAATAACAACTATTACACCGAAATTGCGCCTTTTATTTGATTAAAAAACTCGTATATTCGTATATACTGTTAGTATAATATAAACCGCTGTCAACAATAATCCAGTATGCATAAAAAATATGTATGGCCGTATTGATTAGCTTGATTCTTTTTATTGTTATTGAAAACAATAAGCAGTGAATCCGTTGTGAGGTTTAAAACGAAGGCATAAATAAAAAAAAAATACGCCAAAACCTATATATTATAATATGTCTATATTATATTTATCTTAATTGTTCTGAGTTAATCACGTGACGATGATAAACCAATCATACATTCGCATGCACTAAATTACTATAGTGTTACACCAAACGATTGAAGTACCATTTGGACACATGTTTCTTGTAAGTTTACGAATTTACGATACATTCCGTGCTAAACATAAGCTATAGTGGACGTAAACCTTGCGCGATCTAGTCATAATACTATGCGTTACACTTGATGGAAGGTCGGAATAAATCGCTTTTGATGTAGATGGCATAACTACTTTAGCAAACAATTATTGTTTAATAGATACGATTTTTCGCTCATGGAAAATTACCAAATCCAGAACAAAAATAATTCTAATTTTAAACTTTAATATAGATGTATAATTTATTTAGAGCTTTATTTTCGAAAGAATGCCTCTAAACTAATAAGTTTATAGAATCAATTGATTGTAAATATTTAGTATTTATAGTATTGAATTTTTTATGAAAATTTTCAAAAATCATTAAAATCATAAAAAATTATTAAAATTAAAAAGTTTATCTACTGCATTAAATATTAAAAGTGTTATTAAAAGTATTTTATTTAATGTTTACTATTACTGTCTACTGATTTGTGTTAACACCTTTGAAGTGAGTGAGATGTGTCAATTATCAATATAATAGAGAGAGAATCTTCAATTTATCTTCAATTTGAACTTAAACCAATTTTTTAAAATATCTAATTTCAAACAGAAAAAAAATTGTTCAAACGAGAATCAATTCGACAACTTTTGAAAATATTCTATTAAAATAAATTGTTCTCTAGTTACTCCTAGTTAAATACTAAATTAATGATATCATTGATATCCTATTATGTCGTCGTCAACCAATCAATGTCGAAACAGTCATTACAATCCAATATGGCATTATCAATCATGTAATAATATACGAGTACATACCTATAGATACAACCAATATGCATATTATGATATTATATCATAAACGCGATGCAGCACAATGAACCATTTTATCATTATCTATTGTTATTGTTGTATCATCGAATTTACTTTTTAAATTAAAACGTCGTAGTCTGTAAACTGAACACATCTCGCGGAAAAAAAAAATGTTTTTTTTTTTTAATGGACTTAAAATCCCATCCCGGTTGTTATATAATATATAATAATATGATCTCTGTACAATTATAAGTGATGTCGCGACGATACGATCGTGTAAACACAAACGATAATATATATATATATATATACATAATATACCGGAATAAAAAAACAAAAACGTGTAATACGAGAAAACCAAACGAGCTGAGTGTATAATATACATATATATCTAAAACAATATATTACAATACCCGTCATCGTTTATATATAGGTATAATCCGGCACACAATAACGTAATATTATACACTTTATATATTATTATCATTATTATTATACGCGCGAGCTCATAAGTGGCGACCGTTGTAGGGAATGTCTTGCGCGCCTCGTACATTACAGTATATTGTGTGTAATAATAATAATAATAATAATATGTAGGTATGTATTGCGTACGTATAGTATAATATCGGTACGTGTGTGATACTTACGTATCTACCGGCGTAATAATGCGCGCACGAGTTTTGTCGTCGTGTATGCGTTTAAGTAATAAAATATATTACTATATCGTTTTTATTATTGGTTTTTTTCCTTTTTTTTCTGTTACAGTACACCGGATCCGTAGCGGTCAACTGTCACGATCAGATGGCACGAGTCGAATTCGTCAGAAATCTAATGGCCAAACACAGAAAGGTATAAATTATAATAATATAATATAGTATCACAATTATTATACGTTAAATATTTAGTACTATCAATCACCATCCACAATGTTTTCTTTATTACTTATGCATATGAATGTACTTATGTACGATAATTGGTGTATAAACGTAAGTGCAGACGTGCAGTAGAACACAAACGACGAACAAAATTATTATTGTATTGCAATTTGCAATAGTAACAAATAAAATATTTTGGTATATTCCATTGATACTATACACTAAAGTAGGTATTCCAGGTGGTATACATAAAACATAATCTAAAAATCAAAACATCCCGTTCCAAAATGTTCCAAATTGGATCATAAAAATGCATTAATCTCTCAGATTTCGGATATTGGTAAAGATGTCATCTTTATAAATTAGCATTTCTATACTACCGTTTGATACCATTAATGGGTTTACTCGACTATAAAGTCGGTTTATTCGAATATAACACTCCCATTTTCAAAACTATGATCTGAATACACGTGTGTATATAAATATTATGTATGTATCAAAATATGCGGAATTACATACTTCTATCTTTTAACAAGGAACCATCTGATCCAATATAAATTACTAGTGGTTAAGTGTTAAAAAAGTAAATGAGACTATAATTAAGAACATTCTGATCTTCTGATCTAAGAATAAATATTATTTTGTCTAAACGGGTCTCCAAACTTTGTTTAGATAGATAGTTGTATTTTTTGTTTTTTAATTGATAAAAAGGCTTCAAGATATATTACAGAAAAAAATACTAACTATACTTATCTACCAAAAATTAATTATATTATATAGTAATATTAATTATATTTTGACTACATTTCATGCCAGCCGTTATCGCTATCAAACACCGATAAATAAATATTTTTTTATTTATCATATTTCTACTAGTAATTTTTTTAAAATTATGAAATTGTAATAATACACCCAAACCTATACAAAAAACGCCTAGTTATAATAATATAAATGATAAATCGCTAACACGTAAAATATTCTCATCTAATTTATAAAATTTTCCTGCATTTTTACGTGTAGCATTTGAAAATAAATTGATCGATCAGTCAAAAAAATGTATGTTTAATAGTTATCAATGGACGTGAGTATGATGAGTTTCAAGAATAAATGAACCTGAAAATAAAATAAATACCAGTGAAGATTGTCAGACATTTGCACTTTATAGCAGGTAGTAGCATTGAAAATATATTTAATCAATGGTAGTAGGGACTTATAGTATAATAATATCATTATATCACACATACTGAGGCTCGATGTGTTCACAATGATATTTGTTTATCAAACGTGTATGCTTGTATTTATTGAAATTCTCCTTACAAACATTGAATACATGAGTTGATCGGAATTTGCACCAACTCAACTCAAATATTATCTTACAAAACTGTGTTTACCGCAGGAAACAAAATTATATTAAACTTATGTGACGTTTGGAATTATAACAATTTTGGACAAAGGTGTTCGATACGTATGTACACATGAAATAAAGCACTTAAATGTATTCCCGGTACATCATGGTCGAGTACCTATTGTCTCCATGTGACTATATTATTTTATAATATTCATTTATAGCAGAAGAAGAAAAATCTGCTCCTACACATATGCTTTATATTTTTAAATCGTATCTATTATAATACTAATTATTTGACTTGTATTCGATCAATTCAAGCAGTAATGCAATTACGTTTATTCTGGGTCATTTCTGACGTCGTATTTCAATGGTCATTTTGGTTCGTTTTTACTAAACGTTGAACGTAAAAAATAAAAATGACTGTAGAACACAATATTAAGATTTGAGATGCATGAAAAAAGTACTCGTATTACAAATAAAGTAATAACTTTTTGATAGTAGCTACCTATAGAGAAATAATATTGCATTTTATAATATTGAAATGGTAAGGTTTTTGAGTATGCCTATAATACTTACATTGTCTGTTAATAAAAAAAAAAAGGCAAAATAACAATTCTTATAACTGGGTTTAGGTTTTTTTTATATAAAACTTTTTTTTTTGATGAATACAATTTTTTTTTTTTAGCCACTTTAATGCTCTTTGAAGTTTCAGTGCAACTTATTTTTATTTTATTCACGTTATGGTGACGACTTTATAGAATGTGATCTACCGATAATAACAAAACGTAATACATTTTTATTACCACCGTATCATTTAGTCTATTAGGTAAACATAATACAAGTAGAGACATATAAATATATATAAACATGGAAAGCATTAGAATTTAGAGAACGGCACAAATGTTGATGCAATAATATTTTAACTAAAAAAATGAATAATACTAATGAAATAATATAATATTGTGAGGGGTTGATGTAGGATTTGCAATTGGTAATCGAAATTACAAGAGCGAATAAAGAGTGTGCAAAAAAATATCCTGATAATGATCTTGAAAAACTAATACGCCGAAGAGGATACTTACTTCATACATTGTATACTTATATGTTTCGAAATATGAAGAATATATTTTATCGTATTCTCTCGCAGACCACTGTGCTACGTAGTTCACTAAAACCACACACAGTAAATTTCAAGTCGAATTCGTAAGTATACTAATTAGTAATATTGAATGTAATTGTATATACTGTGTGTAAGTAATATCATATTATTATTAAATTTTGACGAAAATATAAATCATATTCTCGATTCTCGTTCACTCTTTGTAAAATTTTCTTAACTTAGTGAATTTTATAATATGCTAGCGATTGTTGGTGACCGCAACCTTATCTCTGCAGTCGATCGCCGTAAAGACGTCGAGGAATTCATTATCTTGATATGCTGACTTTGCAAGCGAGATATCCGGTAACAAAATAATAAATATTATTGTGGTTTTTTCACCAAAAACGATAGAATTCTTCTCCACGTGTAAAATACGTCTATTATATTATACTTATATTATTACCATGACCGTATCGGCAAACGTGATTTGTGTAAATTACATGCACACATTATATTTTTTGTACCTAAGTATCTACTATCCAAGTCGCGTACGCGTTTTTAATGCGTTTATTCGCATGGATAGGTTATCGGTCGACGTTATTATAATAATATGTGTATTTTAATGTAAAAATATTTAACCAAAGTAATTCTATATCAGTTGCAGCCTACATTTGGTACAATGTTAAAATATCTCTGATTACACATCGAGTTTTAACAGCGCAGATATTTTTTATTTTGACTCTCGTATTTATGGTTGCTGGAATTAGAGAGGTTATCTCATTAAACACATCGTGAACATTAAAAAATAGTTGAATAACGGTTATTTTCATTTATCACTTGTACGCACTTCATAATATACAATAACAATTAATAGCCGTTTTAAAAATTTTAAAAGCTATTTTAACCAAAAATCCCACATAAAAATAAAAACTAAATAATTAAAATATTTTAATTATGTATATTCAAAAAAAATCTTCATTTACGGCGTTTGAATAGTTTTTTATAAGCCTTTACTGTAGAATCTGTACCATAAAAATATTTCCTTTAAACGACACGTCATATTATACATTGTAGGTATACACTTATCTATGTATTCACGTTTTAAATTTAGTTAACTAGTTACAATATAATTGAAATTTAAAATTTTATTGACTACTAAATTAAATTTTTGTTCGATCGCAATGACTATTGCGATCCGTGGACTATATAAGTTGAAAATATAATTAAATCAGTAAATAGTGATTGCGATATTTAAAACTCTTTTACCTTAATTGAAAAAAAATAGTTTTGTAAATATCATAATATTTTCTATAAGTTGAAATAATATATATTTTTTTAACATTTAATAAAGTATATACAATCTGTAATAATAGTTACAATAAGTATATAAGCTGAATTTATACAATGATTATGAATGCGTGAGTTGAGTAGCTACCCAGCAGTAACGCTCGACGTGAAATAATATAACATATGACTTCCTAATTTCTTACAATTATTGTTAATAAATGTATTTCTATCAAAAAACCAAAGCATTTAGAAAAATAATTTATTAAAATATAAAGTCTGTATGAAAAAAAACTAAGAAATTATTCCACATAGAATTAGCCAAACTAATTAAACATAATTTAAATTAATAATATTTATAGAAAAAGGATGTTTGGGGCATATACAAGTAAGTACCTAAGATTGATATTAATAAATGGGAAAATAGAAGTGGTCATTAAAAAGAGTAAAAAGGACACTTAAGAAATAATAAGTATAATAAAATTAATGTCATATTTTCAAGAGTAGTTTTTTTTTTGTTTAGTATACAAAATAAAATAAAGAAGATATTAGTAAATAATATAGGTACTTATCTTGAATATTATAAAACTCTACAAAATTATTATTTCTTTACTCACGAATCTTGCTTTAAAAATCTAATAATATACATTTTATTATGTACAGTAAAAATTTAGCATTTTACTACTTAATTGGTATAGATATTCATATAATAAAAAACATGTCCATCCGCACTATATAGTTCATATATTGTTATATAACGACCAATAATTATGCGTATTATGTGTTTAGCAATTTTCAAATCTAAAATATGATCACAAGGATACGATATAAAAATAGTTTCAAACAATATTGTCTAACATCATAATACTAACAGATAATATTTTATGTACAATTTAAACGTTTGAGTGTTTAATAAATATTAAATGTGTCTTAAAGATAAATTGTGACCTAAAATGTAATTCAATTTTAATACAATAACTTAATACACACTAATATGTCCGTGAATAGTTGGCCTATAACGTTGAATACTAAAAACAAATTTGTAATATCTTTGCAATAAATTTACAAAATAGTAGTATATTTTTCGAATTATTCAAACAAAGTAGAGGGACTTTGTGAATTATGCCTCCCATTAACTTATAAAATTTAAAAAATATTTTTTCAAATTCTAAAAATCAATTTATAATAAAATTAACTTGCAAAATATTGAAATATTTTTCAAATTAATTGGATTAATTTGGAACCATCTTCATGCACATTATATTATTCGCCTATTTTAATACCACAAATAATAATTATCAGTCGGTATTAGGTAATCTATTCTAACATATTTACTTATTACGATTAATTGATATTTTTTTTTTTGTAATTATGTTAAGTATGATTAAAAAATAGTAAACAGTTCACAATATAAACACGATAACCTAACAATGTTTAATTAGTCATGTAACGAAAATCTGGTATGTACAAAACATAATATTATTTATAACACCAAAAGTATTATATTATTTGTAATGGAAAATAAAGCAAACTTTTTACTAACTTATTCAATAAACTGTTGTTATGAATATATCATGCACAAATTACAATATTAGGAATTTTGATTAACTATCAAATCATCTAGCATTAGTAAATACCTTTTAGATACATTTATGAGCTAAAAATCAAGAAATGAATTTTGTAGTACAGTCATTAATAATTACCAATTATTCTTTATAATTCGTCGACATCAATGTGTATTAGATCATCGTTACAATTTTATTAATTACTACCATAACTTAATAAGAAATATTTTAAATAAATTAGTTATATTTATATACATACTATTCTATTAGATAAGTCGTAATTTTTTAAGCTTATTTATAAGATATTTGTGTATAGTTTAATAACTGCATCTAGTTTTTCTAAAAACAAAAACATTAAGTTTCATAATACATGCATATATTATATTAATACCACGCTAATTTTCATTAAGCTCGTAAATTATTAATTTAATACACAGCAATGATAGAATAATTTAATATTCTTCGAAATCAACATATTTTATTTTGCTTTTTTGTGCCAGTGAAGAGAGATGTATAGTCTTTTTAACGTCATTACTAGATTTATAGTTGATTTCTGTACTAAATTAGTGACAAACAATATTATTAAATTTTAAATAATTGATTATTAATCATGTATAACAAAAATGGATTTTGAATATTAATTTACTTCATATAAATATAAGAAACAGTGTTTAATATATATATTAAAAATATAAATAAAAAGTTGTATCATGTGATTATTCAACGTTAATATAATATATTCATCGTATCAATATTTTTCATCTGTATAATAAACAACGATGTTGGTACTTATTTATCAGGAGATATCAACCAATTGCTTCGTATTCTTACCTAATATATCTTACTATTCTAACCACATATAAGAGCTATAAAGGTATGTGTTTTTCAAACCAATACAATATATTATCTTTTTTTATCTGTGATTTGCCGTAATACAAAATTTAACAAAACATTTTTATTCAATTGGAGTGTTAAATGACATCATATATTATGATACTCCTGTATTATAAACTAAAAATTATTTATACATACTTATAATCATTAAATAGAAAATAAATTTATAAAATAATAAATAATTTACCAATTCAACTAAATACTGACTTTTGAACTCTATAAATTTACAATGTAAATTTTACATGTTGCAAAAACCAAGAAACAATAAAATGTTGTCATGTTTTAGTTTTTACATTTTTATTTAGATAGGTACAACAAATTATAACGTAACAGGAAAATACTTATCAATATTTATTGTTGAATATTTTATAATGTTATAACGACGTGATAATATGTTGGTAATCGATTCTTCTACTTGTATATATTTTATTGATAACGTTTTAAATTCAAATGTAACCAACAAAAATTATAACGTTGCTGTCTAATTACAAAGTGAATTCGAACAAGCTAGTGTATTACTTAAACTATGTAGGATACAAAAAACTTTTTATCATTGTGCAAAACATTTGACATGAAAACTAAATAAAAAATAATATTTACCTCGGAGAGGAAAAAAAGGTTGTATTTCATAGAATCTGTTTTTCATGATAAACCTGCCTCTGATACCTCGTCATCTTATTATAATCCAAAGGCTTATACTTTGATTATACGTATAACATATATAATGAAAATGTATAATGTATAACATGTGATACACGCAGTAATCTAATGTAATGATTCGTGCTAGTTATAGGTACTCATATTAAACGTTAAATTATAAGTTAATATGTATACATTTTTATTTTATAAAATATATAAAATAATTATGATACGGGGGGCACCTATTTCATTACTTATTTTAACTGAACATTTTCTACCATAAAATATTCTAAATGTATTTGAAATTTATGTTATACAAGCAATTATATGTTTTTCAATAGTAAAATTCAAACAGACAGTGTACTAACGAATATAGACAGCGAGAGAGAAGCAATATTAATGGTCTATATCAATGTAATTTATTTTCTAATGAAAAATGGACATTATTTATTTAACTTGATCACTTTATCGACGAATTATACATAATAAACAAAATTAATATATACACATATATAAATGCAGTAATCATGTTATACTTATGTAATTGTATACAATTATTACGTAAATACATTTTAATATCAAAAAATTGTATTGCACCAAACTGAGGATTAGTAAGCAACGTTCACCTTTATTCCGTCATACATCATTTATTCTAAGGCTACTACGTGTTCTGTTCGATAATTATATTTTTAAATCAATAATACAATAATGTATTGTTTAAAATAATGTATTATTTCGGTACTAATATTATAATCACACGGCGTTTTAGTTAGGCTTTTCACGTACACTCTAGTAATGTAGTCCGTTTACATAGCATATTAATATTGTTTCATATTATTACAATATACATTAAATGTATTATTAAATTATGAATACAATGTTATATTTTAATTTTCAATTTATGAGAATATTTATTTATTTTTTCATCTATATGACACTTAGAACTTAAGATTATCAAAAAATTGGCAAATATATTTAATGAGTATAATTATAAAATATTAAGACTTCAATTAGACGTTGTTAACTATTACCCATCGATTAGTTAAAATAATTGTTGTACCTCTTTTCAAATAAACCACTTTAACTGTTTATTAATTTTTTTTCGTTCAAGAAATTATTTATATTTTTATATTCTTTTAAAATTTCAGATATTAAATACTTTATAGTTTCTTATCAAAAGTTGATTGAAATTCGATCGATCGATCTTCCCCGAGCACTATAAATTAAACAAATTATATGTCCTATTATCATACTTCCATTACCTTAATAATGTATTAAAAATTAGTAGATTATAATAATATTTGTAAAGAAGAATCTTATAATTTTTATTTTTACACAAAATAAAAGTATATATTTGAAATTTAAATATATATCTAATTTATTTCACTTATTACGCATAGAATTTTTTTAACTTTACTATATTTACAATGTACATATTATAATAAACATAGACCAAGACAAAATGTGCAAGTAGCCGAAGTATTTTATAAACATTTAATTGAATTTTTTTTTAATGTTATATACAGTAAAACCTGTGTAATATGGAAACCGTTGGGACCGGATATTTTTTCTATTTTAGACAGGTTTTCCATTTAATACAGGTTGTAAAAAAAAAATTTGAAAAATTTGAAAAGTTCACAAATTTGTTTTACTGTTAATTTATCTTTTTCACTTGACTCAATTAGTTAATTTTTTCATTTAGTGTTAAACATTTATTTTTGGACGTCATATTGAATATACGTCTATACGCAGTCTACGTCAGAACACTACTACGACACTTATCGATAAAATAAACTTATTGCAACGAAATAATCTATATAATTGTTATAGATTATATTCATTGACTGATAATTTTAAAATAGTACATGTACATATTTCCATGATATACAGGTTCATGACAAAATATTGTTTCCATTTTCACGTTAAACAGGTTCCATTTTATTCAGGGAACGATGTATTTAAAACTACATTAGGTTCGCCGGGACCGTAACATTTTTCCATAAAAGTCAGGTTTCCACGTTATTCAGGTTCCATATTACACAGGGTTTTACTGTACTATTATTTTGATTATAAAAATTAGTATTATTTTCTAATGAGAGTCATGTTTTAAAAATAAAGAAGAATAGTTCATTAGGTATTGCATTTCCGACAAGAACTTCGTTATATTTAAACCGAATGTTATTTTCATTTACCAAGACTGCTCGAAATGTTATATCAAAATATAAAAAGTTCCTGACGCTTAGCTTCCGTTTTATTTCCAAGTTTTGCCATAAAAATGTGTTTTACAATATTTATGCTGACGTCGTCGGTAGTTTTACAAATTTACTTGGTATGCATATTGCTATTCTTTACTTCCCGCTAAAGATATTAATAAATTATAAACTTATATGGATTATGCATCCATTCGTATGACCCATATTTTTTAAAAACAATTACACATATATTATCTTATCACGTTATCATCAGAATTTCAAAAACCAATCAATCTTATACTCTAACAGTCAACTAAATTGAATTTTTAGTCAATGTGAAATAATTATAGCATATTGTACATACTTACATGCTACGAATGCTATAATAATATAAAGTATATGTATAAATATAAAATAATCAACCAGCGTTTTTAACCCTGATTACAACGCGCATTGTGAAGATTGTCATTTGTAGTTGTAGGCTTTATAGATAATATTTTACTATAATATATAACATTTTATTTTTCAAACTATTAACCATCATCTATGTTCTCTACAAATTTTAGATACTAGCTTACCGTTTTTATTTTTATTTTCAACGACTTGACGACAGCGTACAGGCATTGCGTCCGACAAAATTTCAATAAACTTTCAAAGAAGCTCGATAAATGAGACTTAATTGATGATCCGAAAACTTCCAGAATTACTGAATATAATTATGTATTTGTTTTTGAGGTCATTCACTCCCATAAATATCTGTATAATTGTATATTCAAGATTTAATTACGCATGTACACAAACGATTGTAAGTAAAAATCAATATTTTCCGAAGGGTGAACAGTGAGTAAAGAAAGAACATAACAAAATATTATTAAACCACTTATGATTGTTCAGATGAAAATTATCGATGAAAAATAATATTTTTTCTTGCTTAACTACACTCTATAACAGGGTTTGGCAATAGGTTGCCTGCGGGTCAAATCCAGCCCGTGGAGAGGAAATAAGCGGACTGCCAAAACAATTTTAACGCTGGTTTTACGTACATAATAGATACCTATTTAATTTATTATTATGATGTATTTGGAAATTACAATAGCGTAAATAATTTGTCACTATTTATAACTATAATCACGATAACATAATAAGTATAAAGTAGAATTAAAGTTTTTTCTGGCCCTCAACAATTGTTTTTCAAATTATCTGAAGCTCAATACAATTTAATTATCAACCCATGGTTGAGTAGTTCATGACAATAATAGCTTATCCCTACTTTACTGAAAAATACATTGATTATATAATATTTTTAAAACATTTTTAATTTTGGAAATGTGTTTTGGTTTCAATAGTAACTATTAATTTATATTGAATATTGAGTTAAGTGATAGGATAACATCGATAATGATTACATAGCCTAGTTACGTAGTAAGGACCTCAAAATGAGACGCAATTAATATGCAGCTATAGATAAACTTGGGTTTTAGTAACATAAGAAGACACAACAATAAATGTATACACTTAAAGTCTACTACTTTCAAATATGAACTTATATACTAAATAAAATTAATTTCTTAAAAATGAAATGAAGTATTTTCTTAACTACGTTTTTAATAATATCATTTTTATCGTACTATAGTTTTCGATGAGTAACACGAATGAATAGATATGAAATTTAATTTCAAAAACGATTTCCACATAAAAGATTTAAATAATTTATATGAATATAATATACATTTTTTTTCAATATTTACTGAAAATTAAATATATTCCAAGTCACTATTTTCAAACGGTAATAGTTCAAAAGAAATAGTAACATAAATTTATTACAATAAATTTATAAAAATTGTTCTTATTGCCCACAAGCTCGTTTTAGGAATTTGTTATAAAATATTTGGTTTTACAACAACTTCCCTCTGAATTGAATTGTAAATATTTTTTACATCTTCTCTCTAAGTCGGCGTAAAAAAGTTCACAATCTAAGCGTACACTTTACAGGTTTAAAAAGTTTATACGAATTTCTACTTTATTCATTATAATAATGACAATATAATATATGATTATAGTTATGAGTATATAATACTATAGATAATTAATAAATATTTAAATTTAAATTAATCGTTTACATAAAATTAGATTTATATATCAACTAACATTTATGTTACGCAGATGAAAATTCACAAACATATATAATATATATGTACTATATACTACACAATTCTGGGGATGAAACAAAATATATTAAAGAAGAAACTGAATATATTTATCAAAGATATATAAAATAATATCTCTATATCTCTCTCTATATATATATATATCATATAGGTATATACATTTGAAGTAGAATATTATCGTTTATACGATTTCCTTTTAATTATATCATTCAATACCATCACATATGTATATAGGTATAATATTATATTATTCACAGTCTTCATCGTTTAATTATTCCGCGTATAGGTTTAGAGTCTTGCGTAGCTATCCTGCGGCAAAGGATCATAAAATAATAAATCATATAAAGACCATATAATACAGAAATATATTTTTATGCACATATAAATATGTAAAAAATGTATAATAATATTAAATGAATACAATCAACAATATAAAATAAATCAATACACGTATACAATACACAAAATCGTGTTGGATTTTTGATAATTATTTTTTTATTAACATTATATTAAAATATTGTATAAAACTTATATTATTACGATTACCTACATATTCATTGTACTCTTTATGGGTACGAAATTTTACATGAAAAAAATATGTATATATTTATGTAAAAAACATGACATGACAATTAGGTATTTGTTTCATAAGCCCAATCAACAGCATATACGTTTAGTGTTTTAATTAGAACTATTTTATACTCATATCAGATGTATGTTTACCACGGTACAATTATTTAATGCGCGATAACACCGAATTCGCTTAAATGTTGTATATGCGAGTCTAACCATAAACTAGAAAATTTATTTTTAATTCCTAATACCATTATATTATGCCTTTCACGGTTTCACATCATTCGTAATGGGTATGTGTATAATACACACAATAATACGATTTTATATCACTTATAAAATATATAATATAATAATGTATGATGTTATAGATAATACGTGTGTGCTCCCATCTCACCCCGCCACAGAGACTTTATTGTTAACGATAGGTATTTAACAAGATACATAATATTATAATTGCAATCGTTTTAAAATCCATACCGATTTTAATTGTATATATAAATATGTAATGTTCATATCATAAAAACATATAAGATAATGACAGCTCCACTATAAAATCAAAATATTCAGTCATCCCGGGCATCAACTTAAAAATCATATAATAACATGAGTATTTTTTTTTATCATTTTCAAAATTTATGTACAGCCTACCCTTTCTACAAACACCAAAATGTCATTATGTTTAATTTTTTTTTTTTTTTTTTTTTGAATATCAACTGTTGCTTTCGTCGACCAAGCAAAAATTTTTTAATTTTATTTTTATAATTTAAAAAAAAAAAATGGAACATTTGTACATAATTCACATATTTTTACAATATTCAGGCACACAAAAACAGTGCACAAATACTACTATGTATGAAAGTAAACATAGTAACTCCTCCCATCCACTTCTACACCATCACGCGCGCTGCTTGGCTGGATGTCATAAGATGTAAACTGCTGTAATTGCGTATCAATTGAACCTCTCCACCCCAAGCTCATTGCATTGTCTGATGTATAGCCCGAAGTAAAAGAGCACCATGAACAAGACAGTGGCAACCATGGAAAATGCCGTGTCTTCCACTTCGAATTTGAATCCCAAAAGCTCGAAACCTTCATAGCCCGCCCTGTCAACACATTTCGATTTGTTTTCCATTTTATTGCTGCAGTGTCCTTTGATCTCCCGTTATTTATTTCTGGAAAACAATGATAACGCGCAATGTCAAATTGGGCAATCGATGGTCGTCATAATTATACCGTGCATGATAATATTTAATAATTGATACGTTCTAATATAATATATATCATATTATATTGTACTATGATATATCGAGGTGAAAATATTTATCTCTTCTTTTCGATAGAGTTGACGTTAAATATATTTTAACAATATTATACTAGGGTAGATACTAGAGACCACATAATTATTTCGGTGTAAGGTCGTCAAACACAGAACGTACGTACACTCCAACAGTCAAAAGATATATTCTATATTATGTTTGCATTGATCAGCTTTTACTAGAATTACATAATATACGTATAACCGAATAACCAAACGAATCGTCGCTTTCCATTTAATAGGGAAATAGTATACCTAATAACTAGGGCACAGATGTTGTAGTACTAAAAACTAGTAAAATTAATTGCAATATTGCACTAAAATACACCAAAAATTATATTTAAAATATTAAAAATTTTACTAAAATATAACAACGTTTTGTTATAATTCATACATTTACGTTTATTTTTATCTATCATTAATTCATTAACTTATTGTATATATTATATATCACTCATCCATGAGTAAAAAAATTATAAATAAAATATAATTACTTAAAAAATATTGTTGCATTGAATCGTAAGTGATTTTTTTTAAATTTTCAAAATCCAATGTCCTTTGATTTGGAGCCAGTAAGTTTTTATACCTTAAAAAACTTTGTTTTACCTCAATTGATGTTAGTGGAGCGTACAAATAAACTAAATAACTTATCGTCAATCTTCAGGTAAACCCTTTAAGAATTTTCATAAAACCGTTTAAAAAGTATTAAAAAAGTGAAATTATATGAAAAACTTATAAATAATGGAAATGATTCGTTCCAAAAATTGCAGAAAATTGCACTTACAACTTTTAGATTTTAGTTCGCACTTACATTACACGCATTTTAAACTAATTAATTGAAAAAGTAGAAAAAAGTTATAAATGCAACAACATCCGTGCCCTACTAATAACAAATATTGTACGATTACTGATTATCAAATACCAATATAACGATGTATATCATAAACTTTAAACGTGTGGTTTGTTCAAACATAATTTTGCAATTGGTTATTTTTTTCATTTTTATGTAATATATGATATCGTAGACAGGATTTCAATAAATACAATAGTTGTATTTTACAAACGGTTTAGTCTAAAATTAATATTTTCTGGTTGAAATCGAACAAAAAATGAACAATACAATATGCTAAACTCTCGTGCAGTTATGTATGATATACGTACACGATTAGGACAGTTAGATGTTTGATTTATACTTTTTTTCAACAAAAAATCCATTTATACTCGTATAACAATCAATATATTTTTTAATATTATGTTCATACTTACAACGTTTATATTATATAACGCATGAGTGTTGTCAATGAAGTATTCAAATCAATGAACACAAAATATAATATACTTAACCTAT
This sequence comes from Melanaphis sacchari, assembly GCF_002803265.2. Classification (NCBI taxonomy): domain Eukaryota; kingdom Metazoa; phylum Arthropoda; class Insecta; order Hemiptera; family Aphididae; genus Melanaphis; species Melanaphis sacchari. The sequence goes on from NW_020270527.1 coordinate 533,936, forward strand.
ACATTGATGTTTTTTTTAATTGTAATTATTTTAATTAAACTACAGAAATATATAGATGCCATGTATATAGCATGTGTATAAAGGTGGCATTCAAAAATATATAAACATATTTTAATTTTTTTTTTTTTAGGTATCTCATGTTCTTAATATATTCTAAATATAATGAAAATTATACCATGAAAAAAAAATAAACTTTAGAAGATCGTTCAAAGAACTTAAAAATACTAAAAATACAATACAAAAATTGTATTTATATTTTTATTAATTTAATATAATTTTATTGTTTTATTTTATCTATTTTTGTTACAAAGTCGTTTTTTTGGAGTAAGAAAAACCTTATCTATGATTATTTTTCTAAGTGCTTGGGTGTGTTCTTAAAACTGACTTAAAAGTCGATTTTAATGTTAAGTGCCGTAAAAAGTTTATGTGCATTAAATGTAACAAAATCGTGTTATTCACTATTTGAAATACTATGTTCTGGAAGTTTTATTTTATGTTCAGGAACATCAGCCCCACTTTTATCTAGTCTTTACCATTTTAACTTAAATATCATCTGAAACTTTATTTTCTATAGTTGCTTATCCAATAAATGTATCACTAAAATACCATCTAGTCCAAAAAATACTTTTAATTCTAATTTATAAATACCATGTCTTATTTTATATCGTAGAAGCATCAGTAAAAGTAAACCACAATTTTCAATAAATTCACAAAATGAACAAATTAAAATATTTCAAATTTAATAATTCTGTTTTTTAGTTTTAATTGTGATCGAAGCAAAACAATATTTATAGTTTATATTATAAATTATTTTCGTCATCTATCTAGCTCAATGACAAACTCCGGATTTTCAAAACCCATTTATTTTCTAAAAACTCTTTGTCAAGGTAATATAAACTTAGTTAAAACGACTCTATATAATCGTCACACAGTTAAAACTTAGTTTATTTATCAATGATAAATTTTTCTACATCAATTTCTATCACATTTGGTGATAGAAATGTACTCATATAAGCTCTATCCAATGCTAATTTTAGGATGGAGTTAATAACATTTTTCATAAAATAGTTTTTAAAAATTTTCTATTAAATATGAACAAAAATTTAACTTAAATTAGATTTATAAAATATGATTAATCAATCAATGGAGTATTAAAATTTGTCACTTATATATAATCTACAGCATGTATATATAATATATATATTATAAACATATCATATACCATACACTAGATACCTAATATGTATGATAATATATAGATTATAAACCCCTGCTGTTGTTGGCAGGGGTTAAACGCCGTTGTTTAGCTATGGGATTCGTATAATTATAATTAACATTATTTTGTGGTCCCCATCGCAGTACTTATATACGTATATTGTTCTATGAGCGACAAAAGTATGAAGAAAACGTAACGAACCACAACCACCTTACTGTACAAAATATATTCATTATTCACGTATAACAATATAACCCGCTCCAGCGCGGCTGTTTTTCTATAATATCATACGCTTATGTATTTACGTGTATTTTATAATGTAAAATGCGTTGCAGTAAAATATATGATACAATTATAGAAACGCGAACTTACTGCATGAAAATAACCCGTTTCGAGGCGTAATAAGTTTTTAAGCAAATATATAATAATTGAATGATCCTTATTAACTTGTATAGTATAGTTAACATTTTTATTTATTTTTTTATGTCACGTATACAGCTGAAAATATTATTTTTATTCGACGTGAATTAAATAGAGTAGTAGCTGAGCAAATGATGTATTGCATTACAACGAGAAACAATGAACTCTACAAGAAAATCACGATATCATGTACATAATATACAATACACCTATCAATTTCGGTCGTAGTTTTGAACTACACGTTAATTTTACGGTGACGTGTTTTTTTATTTTTTTGACATTGTAAATCGTATGACAAAATGAACTTAAAAAGTTTTAAGTTCATCCAAAGCTATATTGTCTTTGAATCGTATAAACATTGTTAAAATATATACCTAAAATATATTTTTGTGTACGCTACCATTTTCGATTCAGAATAACCATTCATAAAGTTTCATAGTAATAATTATCCGATGTTAACATATTGTATAATATATTATGTATACATGTACTGCAGTAGTTAGGAGCAGAGTGGGTTTTATTTTATTTTTTACTCACAGGTAGCCGTTTGAAAGTCATCAGTAATTATGTTAGTGGCGACAACGGCAGCGCAGGCTGCAGCGTACGCACGATAAATAATAATAATAATATTATATTATTCCACAACTTCGTCCTTGCGTCTCGTGAAAACTGGTCTCGTCAATGCATTATTTCAGTGGCACAGTAAGCTGCACCTTTCACCACAACGGTGGTGTATTCAGTTTTGTTATTTTCCTTGCTATGAAATAATATCGTGATCCTTAAAATGTTTACTTATAGTTTTTTCTCTTGTAAATATCATATCAAATCATAATACATGTAATTAATCTAATGCAAATTATCCATATAAAATTCTACATGGAATATAGAGTAATTCACAAAACATACTTGCCTCTACTGTTTCCCATACAAATATAAGACAAAATGTAAAATGTCTGTTAATTAATATTTATTATTAAAATGTTTAAATCTTCATAGCTCCAATATCTTTCAAACCAACTATCATAGACATAGACTAAATCCTATAATCCTCGGTACACAAAGTTAAATAAAACAAAAACTACTTGTATTATTTTCAGTTTGGATAGATTAAAATTTTCAAAATATTAATTTGATTAACAGTTCTTACAATAAAAAAGTTGGTTTTAATCATAAAATAAATAAGTATCTTTAAAGAACACTCTTAAAATTGAATAAAAACTCTAAGTATTTTAAAATATAGTTCCCTTAAGTCCTTAAATATCATAAATACCAAAAACCAAAATTGTAATTAATTATAATTAATATAGGGGAAAATGATTATAATCATGATTGGTAAGTCATCCTATATATATTATAAAATATAATACAATGGTTGTAGAATATATATTTTGTTTCAAAAGAAAAATCCTTAGTTTTGCTTTTATTTAATAGGTTTATACCTATACAATTTTAAGTTACATAAGTATAACATACTTTTTAAAAATCAGTGAAAGGATTAGTACTAATGGAAATAAAATTCACCTATTTACAATAAATAGATGTATATGTTTTTGTGTTGTGCAATTCGCAAGCTGCATAATAGTATACATAGTAGAGACTTAACGTTATGTTATATATATCTATATATCTAGAGTAATAAGAATATTCTATACTTTTATTCAATTATTATTTATTTAAACTTTAGATGTAACTACCATTCACCTAGGGATCGATTAGTTGCTTAACCTATTTCAACAACTTTAATACACTCAACACGCTATATATGTCCTATTACTACATTATATTATGCACGTACACTAAGTTTTCCATCGAAATTTAATTATTTTCAAATCAAAACTGAAATGTAATCATATTTATCACTTTTCGTGCTCAATCAATTCATGCATATCTTAATTATACAATTGATTAAGGTACACTCAGTACTTATAAATATTTTTTAGTTATAATAGTTGTGTACATAATAATAATAATGTGTTAACATGAATTTAATATTATTTGCCTAAGATCATCAACTTAATAGATTTATGTTTATTTTTCGACAAATCGTGTTGTACAATACATACCAATGCGCAGGTAATTAAAATATTTTAAAAAAAATTGTCCAAATGAATCAAAATACATCATAAATAATATACCAGTATTATACTTATAATTTTGGTATAATACAGACATACAATCATTGAAACTTGTTTTATTCCGTTTCTTTCCGTTTGATAAATACTAACGTCGAAAGACTGGTGTGCATGAAACAGTGTTATATTTCGTGGCCGGTTATAAATCATAGTTGTTATAGGTATAAGTTTTTAGCAAATCGTATGAGCTATTCAATCACAGTTAAAATTTGACATATTAAAACCATATTATTCAAACTAATTTTCTGGTGGAGGGGATGGCATGGTACGTTTTACTATAAATAATGTACTTTATGTTGTACACATACGAGCATGTCCATGCGTATTACAATAGTAGATTGAGCGATAATTCCGTACTTGCCGCATAGTCGCTTAATAAAGAATATATTTGATTATACATAATATATTATGATAATAAAATGTATGACGTATATGCATAGTATTATTATTTAATGTATAATTAATACATATAAATATATTATATTATGTGCCTAATACTTATATAATGTGTGTTGTGTGAATAAAAACATATAAGCTATGCAGTATAATAATATTATAATGACCGTTCGTTATGGATATATATTATAAAAGGACACGTTATAGATATATGTGCGACTACCAGATATCATCGCGACGAACACGACCGCATACGGCAAATTATAATATTATTATAATGTTGTTTTGGCGTTTGTCCTAAATGTCAGAGATGTTTAAAAGTGTGTATATTACTATATTATATTACAATAATATACAGTGACCTCTTTTACACGCAATAATTACCCCCTCTCATAACAATCAACAACCACAAGCACCACAATCTTGGGTTCTATTGAAGACTGTGATTTTTTACAATCGATATTAAATTATTTAATTTTATTGAAAGCCACCTCTATTTTACCTTATTTAGTTATTATAATTAAAATGTTGTATATTTTATGTATGCATGTATTAATTAAATGAAAATTATATAAATGCAAAGTTTTAAACAAGTCTCCTATGGTGCATATTATTATTATAATTTTTTTTTTCATACAAACAATATTAATAATATTTAATAACAATAGAGGTATTATGAAGTACTCATGTGGTTAAAGAGGATGAATCTTAAAGTGCAAGGTGCACTTCTCCTACTCCATAAAATAATATGGTAATAGGAAACTATCATTTACCCATTTCTATCTCGGAAAAACAGATAGCTGTAGTTAGCACTATTTTTTTTTTTAATTCCTTAATTACTTAAATTTAATTATTACTCTCTGGAAAAAATTCTGCAATTGTATACTGGTCATTAAATTGTTGACTACCTATGAGGATAATAAATATGATCAATATTCAATTTATGATAAAATTAAAAATGTCTTATTATTTCTTATCAAGTATTTCGATGATTTTTGGTAGCGCTCTATTAGATTCAAAAAGCTGCGTACTTAAATACTATAAAAATCTAAATATAATCTCTGCATACAATCTATAGGACACATAGATAATGTTACCTATTATCTTTAACAATGTTATTTAAAATTGTTCACTCTCTAATTCTGCCCATAATATTGTTCACAGAAAAATATCACGATATTATATGCATTCTTCACTTCGCTCTGAAATCTAAAATGTGACGAACATCTTAATAGACTCCTAATTGAGATGGTTTAGTGCAACTGTATGATTTTACAATAATATAGTAGTCATAATAACTATTAAACACGAGTATAGAAACGATTAAGAACTGGTACAACCATATGAAATGAAATAACACGTTTGGACGTGTTATTATTTCGATTACAAGCGAGCTCTAAAACAGTAACAAAAAAAAAAAATAAAAAAAACATTAAAGAAATATTATGTATAGCATACGTGTATGTGACCAGGAATAGATGAAACAAAAAATTACGAGATGTAGTACAATTATGTAGAAAGACTTTCACGAACGAATAAAAGATTAGGAGGCTTTAAATATAAAAATAATATAAAAACAAAGAACGATGTTTTATAAATATAATATCTAGTACCAACCTTAATTGTACATCTCCTGAAAAAATCTAATGTTTACTTCCAATAGTACGTTAAAATAATACATTTTGGTTATTTTAATAAAGTTCCTTTTGTTGAATAAGTAAAGTAATATAATTAGGTATCTACAAACAGAACAGACGAACATAGTTGATGCATTATCTAACTTTTAATTACATGCGATAGAAATATAATAACTAATTTAATTACACAATTGTCCATAAAATCATATTTCGAAATAGTATATAAGGTCGTAATATTTACGAGTTTATTATCGAAAATACTCTATTGGCGAAATACGTAAACTTAAATAAGATATATTTTTTAAATACTGCTAATTAGGAAAAAAACATACAACAGATAAAACCGAGTGAATGGCCAACAACTTGAAATGTGTTACTACTTCGAATCTAAAACATAACTTGTAGTATAATAATGATAATTTTATTGCGGTATAAAACGTCAAACATTCCGCATGTCTGACTAATTTTCTGGTCGGGTTAAAACACAATATTATATTTTATCGTTTAGATGTTTCGCATCTTAATTGGTACATTTACTTCACGGTGTCGTTATAAAATAAGGCCGATGGGGATGTTATCATTGTTATTAATAATATTATTATTGTCTCACACAGACACACGTCATGCTACGCTATTTCCGCAGAACTCGACGTTTGTTCGCCTGCACTGTTAGGAACGTGCCTTTTAAGAACAAGTAAACTGCAATCGTACGCGAATTAGTGTCGTATAATCATATGTATAATATGATATACCTTAGTCATGTAAATCACAATAATAGAGTATAATATAGTAATAATAATGACTCAGCCGTTGTGTTCGGTCGTGGGCCTTTGTTTCACTCCAGAAACACTGAGATAATACTACAACATACAGACGATCAAAATGATAATTTTCGGAAACCACCGTATAATATACATACATTATATATGCAGGTTTTTCTCTTTCACTGTCGTTTCCTCGTGCAAGGTATATACGGTGATATTGCAGATAGGAAATAAGTGGTCGTCGGAAGGAAAACACATGTACCATAAATACCGTTACCGCTATAGAACACACACACGTGTGCGCCTGCGCATGTACGCGAAGCCGCGATTGCATAAATTTTCCGACGGTAGTTTCCGGCCCGTTCCGCCTGGAAAACCATAGAGGTTAGATAATGAATGCCGTATTTATTATATACACGTGTATTGTCTAGCATACATATTTGTGTTTGTATATATTATGAAATAAACCACGATGACGAAAATATATTAATTTTAAGTCGCAAATCGTAAATTATTAGCATTTTATTAACATTTATTTATTTACATTATACCATAGCAGCTGATCTTGAATAGCGTCGCCCAAAATGAGCTAAATAATACCATTAAATTTACCTTGTTTTAAACTAGATTAAATATAAACAATGTGTTTTTTTAATACACTGATTAGGGTGGTTTTTACCAAATATAAAATACAGATCTAAAATTATATTTTATAATAATAACTATTTTATTTTTTGTAACCAATAGAAACTCTATGCAAACAAAAAAATATACTTTTATCTTGATCCAACAAATTCCTATCTAATATATCCTTTAAAAATGCAAAATTTAAAAACATTGGTTTCAGAGTGCACATCCTCGGGTATAGGATTACCTATTTACCAATTTTTAGAACTATAATTAAAGCGAGATAAAGTTAGCTATGCACCACACACACACACACACACAACATACACAAAAATATTGACTGCAGAAACGTTACAATAATATTTACTTGTTATAAATAATTATGTATTATAATGTCTACTGTTGAGTTGGGGGATTCGTATTTTATATTATTTTTCGTGCGTCTATAACTACTCAAGTAGCTACTTTTATCAGTCTAACCAATTTTACTTTTAAATTTTATCTACAAACTACAAATTTTTAATGATACATTTCTACACAGCTATAATACTATATTTGTTGATACAGCAATAATTATCGAACCAATGATTAGTAATAAAACGTGCTGATCTACTAAATGTATTTATTAGATGTAAATAATATGAAATATATACTTAAACACTCACGTGTAATAGTTGATATCAGTGGTTCTTAAACTGTAGTCCATAACTCCCTATTCACGATACTCATGCCTGAGATCTGTGAGAACTCTAGTGATAGTTCCGGCCTTGACACATAACGTGAAATATTTTTTAGAAAAAAAAAATAATCGAAAGAAAATTAGTAAAGAAGAATTCTCGATTTTTGAAACCCTTTCATCAAGGATTCATATTCTAAAAGTTTAAGAACAGCTAGTTTACATATAATTAGCAAAAAGTATTAGATCTCGATTATGACATAAAGGCAATACTGTTGCAATTTTATATCCCAGTTAGATAATTGCTATTATTAAATAAAAATATAATATAATATATATTATAATATATATTATAGTCTATACTATAGATTATATAGTATAGAATAAATATTCTATAGATTAGAGTCTATAGTAAATAGTTGAATAATAATTTTACAATAATTAACTATAGAAATTAATTTGTGAATGTGTGACTTATACCTGCAGACATCTTAATATTTTTGTACGTGACCCTAATCAATCGGTTTCTCGATCATACTATTGTAAATATATTTAAGTTAAGAGGACTTAAACCCCACCACACCACACCCACACGTGTTGTTTCTATATTATCACAAATAGAATTTGCATTGAAAAGTTTAAATTTTGTATTTTTAGTTAGAGCATCCCAAGATATTTTACGAATTGCTTAGTTGATATTTACTAATTGTATATATAAACCTGAAGACAGTCAAGGAAAGGTTATATGGAAGGATCAAAATTAACTAGTTTTATTATTCATTTGAAAAACCAAATTTAGTTAAGACGATTGCAGTTAAAAATATGCTATTAGAAACAATTATATCAGAACCAACGTCAACAAAATCAAGAGTTATGGCGTCATTATGTGGGATATCTGAAGTGTAAATTTTTTACAAAATGCACAAAAATAGTTCTTTAAGGAACACCAACGTGAATAGAATAGTATATTCAAAACAGTGTAGTAACTAGTCTGTGCTCTCAACACATCTTGGTCACTACACGCTTCTTTTACAACGATTTTACAACATAAACTTCACTGCGTCCGATGAAGTTGAGATTGTTTAAATATAGTTAACTCGGAATGTAGTTTTACAAAGTAATTATTTATTAAATTTAACAATTAACCTAGTAATAGAATTTTTCGACAGAATGTATAAATATTCTATCGGAGAACATGTATTAACACTGGGGAGATACTCATTAGGCGGCGATGCGGCTGTAATAAAGTCCGCGGCTAATTTAAGTACTTTAAAGCTGGGATGACTGTTTAACAATCTCTGAAGATCTCTAGAATAGAAGCTTCTATTTATATAGGACATGCCGTGATTAAAGAGAGGATTATTGACGTCATTTAACATTTTGTTGTTGGGCTAGCTAAATGCTAGCCAAAGAAATGGTAGCATCAGTGGCCTGATCTGGGGTGTTATGTTGTTAAAATTTTGTACTTTAGACTTACGTTCTAAAACGCGGGCTTACTACAGCATGCATCACCGCAAAAGACTTAGAAGAGCCGATTATTAGGGAAATATTGAATAATTAGATAATAAAGAATTAGAAAAATATGAAATTGTATAACAAGCCGACGTGTCATACATTTTCAAATGCCAAATCTAAATATAAGAATATCGTTATAGTTTATTAATAGTTTTGGATGATGACGTCTAGTGATATTGATGACTAGTTCAATTATTATTTAAACCGTCGTAATACGCATCCATAAAAGTATATTAAGTTGTTATCAAATTATTATATAGATTAATAATTATATCAACCTATTTATACATGCTTAATAATTTACGAATAGTTTTCAATACAAATTAAATAACATATACCAAAACATTTGGTACCATTTTATTATTTTAATTTATAATAATACATCAGATAGGTATTAAATTATTTATAATTTAACACAAAATATGATTTTTATAGAAAAAATCTCAATATAATGCACAATCAATAAAATATATTTCAGTAGTTTTAGCTTACCATTCATATCCATATCCTTTTCAAACATAGAAAATGATGTATAGCTATATATAAATGAAATCACTTTAATAAAAATATTTGAATATCTATTTATTGTATTAAATATCGAGGTACTTAGTACCTACCGTAATTTCTTAAGAAGTATGTCAACCCAACTTGATGTTTAAAAAAAATTTTGGATGTTTTTTAAAGAAATAGTAAACTTATTTACATTCCTTAAACTCGTTAAGATAACTTAAATTTGATTTTATTGTTTTGAAATCTGTACTTATTTAATTTATTTCTTATAAGTAATTCACTGATTTACGTAACCACAGAAATAGTAAGTATGTAATAAATCATCCAAATCTCGTTTCATTTTTTTTTTACTACACTATTTTTGTACATTACTAAGATGTTTTTAATATTAATGATGGCGTTAAACGTTATAAAAGGTACAATATTTAATTTAGCATGTTGTCGGCACAGTGCGACGTAGTACGTATAACATATTACATTTGTATGCTCTGTACGAATCCAGCTGTACACACCACGTACGTATAAAATATTTATGGCACCGATGCGATAATAGTTGAAAATTGATTGGGGTACCTTATATATTCCCTGAAGGTGACTAAATCTGCCATAAAAAAAAAAAATAAACAAAACAAAACAAAAAAAACGAAACGAAACATAGAAGACTAATGAAAGGGTAAAAGCTATAAATAATGATGTCGGAATCTAAATGTTGAGTTAGTTTTAATCTGATAAATCCATATAATATATATATATATCCATTATTCACGAATAATAATAATAATTTATCGTTTTTATCCTAGCATCCAAAAAAATATATTTCTATTCGTTTATAAATACGTCCGTTATAGAGCAGTTATATCACCTATAAATTATTATTGTTGCAAGTTTGTTTTTCCCATTATATTTGTATAAATTATTATGATTGGAATGTTCTTGAAACTAATTCAAATGGCTTCTTCTTTTTTTTTTTGATTATTATTCAAGATTTTTGTTTTGCGTTTTCCTCTTCATTTTATTTTCCGACACACGATGGAAAAACTGTTTTCATGTTTTCATAGAAATAATACAAGTACTCTATCATTCAGTGAGATAATTTGGATTTTCCAGTAGCTAATATTTGACATCAACATAAAAATAATATTCTTTAATAGTTTGATACTTGACTTGTTCATGCATTTTCAAATAATTATGTATAAAATAATAATAAAATAAAATTTATATACAAATAACTTTTAATTAATTAAGTCACTAATAAATTCATATTTGATATGATATAATAATATTATTTACCCACTACATCTCAACTAATTTATAAAAGGTATTTTAAAATATTATTTAGCATAGAGACAAAAACTAATACAGGCTAAATACGTGTTTCAATTTATTACATTACTTTTTTATTCCAATTTAATTCTGTATTAAATTTATTATTACGTATTTTATATGTGATATATCTATCTGTATATCTATAAAAACGAATGTTGGTATATCTGTTCCAGATTTATAAACTCAAAAACTAATGGACCGATTTTTACGCATTTTTTACAAAAAGGTCCGCATAGTCCGGAGAAAGTTTACATTAAAGCCATTTAAATCAATCGATAGCCCTATTACGTTACAACCTACAAAAATCGGGTTTTAAATATTAAAATAAATATATATTTATACAACTCGGATATGTTAAATGTTTACATTAAGCAACCAAATTTAACATGGATGCCCGGAAACAGCTAATATTATATATATATATATGTGTGTGTGTGTGTATGTGTGTGCGTGCGTGTGTGTGTGTGTGTGTAATGTACATAGACGTGCGCAGACCTTGTTCGCAGGGAGAGCCAAAAAAAAAGCTCCTTAAAAAGATCTGAATCAAAAATTCTTATACAAATGACTACTATAATATAATAAAATTATTAATTAAATATTTAATTGTTCATTTTTTTTTAAGTATTTATTTAATTCAATATACTAATATAAAATTAAATAAGTAGATACTATTGAAAGGTATTAAAATACATAATAATAATAACAATAAATAATTATAATAAAAATGAATACCTATAAGAAAATCATTATATCTTACACAATATTTATATATGAGATCCTTATTTACATAGCTATTTACAATTCCATCCTTCTGTCCACGGGTGTGAGGTTTTTGTATGTAACAATAAATACATCATAAATTTTTATGCTATTTGCAAGTTCTTCTGTTCACTCATTTTAAAAGTTATTTATTTATTAGTTAGGTATAATATTATCTACAAGTTACAACCGTGAAATAACGTAAATATATAAGTAAAGTAGTTGATATTAAGTAGCTATTAGCTACACTGTGATAAAAAAATAAACCGCTAGCTGATATCAGAGTGGATAGTAGAATATTCTGTGATAATAAATTTTTGGTCGATGATAACTGATTAATTAATAACATTATTACATTTATTCACAGATATCTATATTATGAGATTAAACCTGACTTCACTTTTTTCATGTAAAATGTAAAAATTTTCGCTATCTAGTATAGTATAAATATCTATGCATTTATTAAAAAAAAAAAAATCAGAGGCCGTAGGGGGAACATGCCTATGGTAATGTGTGTTTTTATATTTTAATAATGAATAACTAATAAATTCTATATTTATAAAGTGAGAACGACAATAATTATATAGGTATGCATATAACTATTCATTATTTGTTTTCAACTAATAGCTAAATAATAAAAAAAAAAAAAAACTATTCATTATTGTTACATTTAAACCTCAAATAATGTATTAATGTATATAAAACAAAATGTATTTATACAGTTATATATTCTTAGACATTTTGATTTCAGTATGAAATATTTATGAAAAACCTTATATTAAATTTCAAGTTTTACTATATAGTTTTACTTTATAGTTTCAACTAAAAATATTGAACTTTAATAAATATTTAATTACCATTTCATTTGCAAATTTTCGTTACTTTGACTATTTCTGTCAAAATGTGAACATGCTTTTAATATTTTTAAATTGGTATAATAAAAAATTATGAGGTACATTGTAATAAATTTTATATCCAATCGACTGAGTGAAAAATTGTTTAACGGCATTTATAGAAAAAAAAAATTAAAAATTCGAAAATGTCTATATTTATCTCGAGAAGTGTCAAAATTTTTTTAAATAGTATCATAAATATAAAATATTAATATAAATATATGGTAAAAATTTCAAATATATACATTTTTAAATTACACCAAAATGTATTTTGTTGGAAACTATTCCCATGGCAATATTTCTCTTATATTATGTTTCTTGGTATTTTTCCGATTATTTTAAAATACACTGAGGTTATCATACAGACAAAAAACGCACATCATTGCAGATTGTAGTATCAATACATTCATCACTTTTATCAGAATCTAAAATATAGATGTTTTCTCCTAATTCCTAAACATTGATAACCATAAAATATTACAAACAAATGTTTAGTAAGAAATAAAGTTAAAACTTTTCGATGTGAACAATATAAGCATTTAAATGAATCAACTTGTTTACTAAATGTTAAAATACAGGTTATGATGATTTTATTGCATATTATAAAATATTTAAAACTTTACTAATAAAAAAGAGTAACGGTGATAATACAAAAACTATAAAGCATAATATAATATTATGCACAAATATTATTATGTAGTTATCTACAAAATTAATATCATGACAGCAAACTTGAAGTAATGTTACTTTTAGTAAATTTATTTTTTTATCAAATTTACAGATGTGAATTTTACTGTACCAAACAAGGATTGTTTTTGAAATATATTTAACTAGTTATAACTTTATGAGTACTAAAAAAAAAAAAAAAATAGTTCATGTAAAATCGTGTTTTACTCTTTAAATATACACAATTAATCACTTAAAAGTAAATTTAGTAATACTAGTGAATTAAAGTAAAGTTCTTATTTATATGTTATTTACAACCATATTTATGTCATAAAAATTTAAATACTAGATACTAATTCGATAATAATATGGTAAGCATATGACTATCTAAAAATAAAAAAAACGTTAATTTATATTTTATCAATTCCAATATAATATGTGGTTGGTTCAAAACAATAAAAGATTATCACGTTTCTATCATTATTGTTGTTAATGCATATTTTATACGTATAGTACCTTTTTATTTTGTACATGACCTTTAAATGTTTGGTATTTAATCAATGTTATTATTATTATTTTTGATTTACTATAATTATTTTACCGTTCATAGATCATGGTATTTTAAATAAAAATATTATCTTTACAACCAACATCTGAATCATTATCATCATTTGAATTTGAATTTATGTAAACACTCATTGGTTACTATATAAATTTCATAGGAATATAAAGATCCTTCATCATAATCATCTTTTATTATTATTATTCTCATTATTTTTGTATCTAAAACGTATCTTTTCAATGCACCTAAATTACACATATAAACTCTAACTTATATTTATAAAAAACCGTTGTAAAAACAAAAAATTGATTGAAACAATAAACATTAATAATAAAAATAAAAAATAAATCGATAATTAAACAAACACTGATATTTACAATAAGTTCCTACTACTTTTATTATGACGTAACACAATATTACAATCTATGAAAGATTCACATTTCGTATAATTTTCGATATATCTTATATTTTCTATTACGTATTTAAATTAAAACATAAAATTGACTTACTTATACTGCACAGTTTTTCGACCAAGTCCAATTGAAATTAATTGCTGATTAGATTTCTATCCAATTATATACGTAGTATGACGATAACTAGACGCTAACTAACTAATAAGAGCAATAATATCGAATAAACTAGAACACGGGCTCAAGAAAAACTTACACAATAACATTGTTTGAATTTAATATTACACGTCTTATCGATTACGAACGATAATCGGACTTACCATAAAACCGTAAACCGAGTTTGGTTTATTTTAGTATAAGATGCTTCCACTTTTCTTCTGAGTATAATAATAAGTAATAACTATAAATGTAATCGCAAGAATTCACACGACAACAACGGACGAGACCCGACGACATAATTATCATATGCCGGCGTGTATAGCGGTTACCGTCATTATTGGTTGTAACTTATTATCTATCAATGGATTACGTAACCCGTCTCAAATATCACTTGTGTCAACGTCGTACCGCCATGGCCCATCACCACCGCTAGTCGTCGTATTTGTTCTTTTGCTTATGGCATGTAAACAATAGGATATTTTATGACTTAATCGTGTGACTTAGAGAGTTTGAGTTGATTTTTACACAAATACACGTCAGAAATCAGAATGCATGATGCACATCTTGCCGTATTGGATGAGCATGTTCCATCGACGAAATATTTTTGTGAAACACATAACTTTAGTGATAATATTAAATTATCCGCACCAACCAAATCGTATTGTATTCTATCGACCATTTAACCGTCTACTTCCAAGTGGTAATGAATAAAATATAAAAACCTCCACGCTCGTTCGAATAGCACTAAATACTAATGCACTATGATAATATTTTATTTTGAACATTGATTTTCTTGTTCTCAAATATTATAACAAGATGAGTTTATTCATATGTATAGTTGCATTTATAAATAGACTCTTGGAATATGTTATTAATACAATCAGTTACTGTTACTATAATACTATAAGAATAGCTATTCTATGAAGCGGGCACTACGTGCCACGTGGGCCGTAGCTCGTGCATAAATATGAATGATTTACTGTGTGATAAGTATTCCAAATATCTCCAATGATTAACTGACCTCGATCTAATAACGAATAATTTATACACTTAAAAGTAATATTATTATTATTAAAAAGTATTGAATGATTGGTGGTATTGCATAATAAAAATTAATTGTTACACATAATATATAATAGACGGTACACCAAAAAAAGTTATATAACTTATACCTAAATTATAAATTATAACATAATCTGTTAAAAATGGTTATTGGCCAATGGTATAAATGGTAGGAGGATCGCAAAAGTATTTTTTTACAATCATCAACATTTCTGCAATATTAAAATTATTACCCTCATCATTTAAACAAAAACTGAAAAAAATAAGAAACTTCAGCTCCACCAGTTTTTTTTTATTGAAATTGTGCCTCTAATAGTTACTGCTATATTAAAATATATTATAATAATTATTAAAAGGTACTTATATAACTATAATTATTACTATAATAATATTATAATTCATAACGTACTGTATTATGTGTATGTATAGCTAGTACGTACCTATATTCGTATCATTTAGATATATTTTGGTCACGAACTATTAAACAATCATTTAATAAATAACAATTATTGCTCATACAGCTGGCTACAAGCTAAAATTTAGGTAACCAACAGACACAAAACACAAACATTGTAAAACCAATAATTATTATCTGATCAAAAATTAAAAACAAAATGTTAACAAAATCACTAATTTGTAACTTTTATCCCATATAAGTATAAAATAAATATGTTTTTGTTGTAGCAATAATTGAATAAAATTTCATAATATTCTAATTAATATTTACGATACAGTTTAAAATATTTCTCAATTGAATGGAAACAAAAAGCATTTATACAATTGGTATGAAACATATGAATATTTCAAATGAATATCTTTTGAAGATTTTGGTTGAAGCACTTTTATAAGTGAGCATTAATAATTAAAATCCCATAAAACGCTCACTTTACTCTCGGCGAATAAATTGATTAATGCTTCCCCTTTGAATTTTCTGCACCTATGGACGACTCCCGTATATTTGAGTGCTATTCGCGCGTGTGTGTGTTTGTGTGTGTTCTGTCTAGACACGTTTTATTTTCTAAAAGGTACCTTTTGCACAGTAGCAGTGGTTACGGCGGTTGGTCTTCCATTAGTCGTCTTTGACTAATTAAAATAAAACCCTACAGGCTATATGTAGAGTTGTATATAATATATATATATATATATATATATATTATATAGGTATAGCACTGTTCGTCCTATAACCGAAGCGGCCTTTGTAAGACAGCGTGCGACGACTGCCACTAGCTCTCTCGCAGGTTTTACCGGTTTAATGTTTTACTCCCGTGTTAAATACGAGTGCTTCTTCCGCCTGCAGCACCGTCGCCGCCGGAAAGAGTCTGCGGAGCGAAAACCGCACGTGCGGTAGTCTCGTTCGTTCGTCGACGTTAATAAGCCCGCCTTTAAAATTGTCGACGATTCTTTTAATATTATTACTCGTCCCGGCGGTCGTGACTTGTGGACGACGACGAAAGGGGCTCTTTAATCCGTACACGATAATTTTTAATAATTAATATTGTGTACGTTCATAACAATATGTAGTCGTAATTCGTCGGTAGCCGTGTGCATAATAGTTTAACGGTTAAACACATTAAATTATTACATTATGGTAAACGTGTGAGTAAATACTCGAGTACCTACAGCAACATACGTGGTACAGTACACGGTAATAACGTTAATAACGTTGCTTTATCGTGCCCGTTAAAAGCGTAATATACTTCAGCCGTGTATGTGCGCATTGGTCGGTAAAATCGTTGAAAAAACTATTCGTCAATGTCACGTCGTCACGTATACTTGCACGTGGCGGACATGTTGAAAGAGTCTGACTGAGAAATCGTTCGCTTTGCGAAAAAATTCCGTACGTAAAAAACGCTGCAACGCTGTAACTGTTATTCTTTGTTAATCACACTATTTATTCATCATGCCTGTTCTATCACTGTCGATCAACTATAAAAACTGACGATTGATTTAACGTATAATTAATTTGTAAGCGATTTTGTCAAATCAAATATAATTTAAACAATGATAAAAATTGATTATCTCAATTATTATAAGTTGTTATACTAAAATTGCCAATACAAATTAAATAATTTTGTTGGTGGACTAACCTAACTATGTCTAGTATTCTTTCCTTTGCCCGCTCTAGTACAAAAAAATATAAATACCTTCTAATGCTAATAAATTATGCATTGGTTTTATGTAGGTAGATTTGAAACACAAAATGATATATATTATAGGTTATAGGTAAATACTAAACAATGCAATAATTTTTTTATAAAATTGAATAATTATTAAAAAAATACACAACTATCTAACTAAAATATGATTATTATTCTAACTATTTATTTATAAAATATTATATTGTAGTTGTTTTAATAGAGTACAACGGTACCTAAAGTATATATTGCTTAATATATAATATAATATATACGTCACACTTTATTGTGAAGTCCATAATTTACAAAATATAAATATTATCGATATTTAGAAGATATAGTTAAGTCATATAATATTATGTTTTAATCAATATACATTATGTAACAATAAACAAGTAATTATTAATTATATATGTATTGTCATAAAAATAAGTTTATTAAATAACTATAAGTACTAATGTAATTAATGTTATCGTAAAAAATAATCCATACGATACCTAATAAAATAATACGTTAATACTATTATAATGATTTTGCACGCGGCTCAACTCCCCCACGTTAAGGATCTCTATAATAATTAAATGCTACACTGACCTCACTTAATCCTTATCTTCCTCCCAAAATATTATTTCTGGATCCACCACTAACGTCCACAACAAATTATGATATAGTTTAGCCGATTGGTAGGTAATTTTCTGTGATCAATCCTCCCTCCCCGGTAGCGTTTCCAGAAACCAATGAACTATTTTCAACTCTCACGATGACGATCTCATCACATCTATTACACAACGCAATAAAACTCGACAATCGCATTTTTTTGTTTTTTCCTTTCTCAATCACATGCTATTATCATTGTTTTATGTACACACAACACGGTTTATCGGCCACGGGTGATGTGTACCTACAAGAATTGTGTTGTCCGCTCCTCTCGTGGAGCTCTATTCAAATACTATGATAATATATACGTTCCCAGAAACGGGTTTTCATCGCAAATATATATTTAGTTAGAAAGTTAAGTAGTTGCGTCATCTGTTTACCGGGAATTGTCTTATTGTATCATTACTTATGTATGTATGCGGTGCACCTGCATTAAAAAATCTAGAGCATAATTCAGACTTCGGATAAGTAGGCATCTCAAGTACGTGCAAACTCAGTAAAAATCTAATGTATATTGATATTATAATTTATAATTTTTATGTATGACGATGATAATAATTAATAATATTATCATAGCATTTCAATACAATAATTGACTCAAGTAGTTTGTTCGATGTGTTTTTGTCAAAGTTTTAATTTACGTAGTAGGCAATTAAAAAAATACAAATACGTTTATTGGTATATTGTGTGCGTATCAAATAAAATCGATTGACATTGAATAATATTCACGTATTACATATTATATTAAAGGTACCTATTGGCTATTACCATCACTGTATAATGTATTCGTACAATCCCATTCAAAGACGATGTGAAATGTCAAACTGAGAGTACCTACATAAGAGCTACAGAGTTTACATTATATTCTCGTGTAAAATGGAGATTTCAATAATTCTTTTGGTGTATATCTGTTACGATAACAGTTGTTTTTTCGTTGACGTCTCAAAGTTTATTTCGGATGTAATAAAGCCATCAGTTTCATAAAAGTTTCCTATTCTACAAAAAAATTTATTTTTATATTTTCCTTCCGGTTTTCAGACTACAAATGTCATCGCGTGTTAATAATATTAAACAACTATATTCGAATATAATATTATTATCTTCTGTCTTTTCTTTACTTTTAAACAAGAAAAAATACGAAAAACACTTTTTCAACGGGCATACGTCATAACATTAAGTACAAGTCATAGTAATTTACTCACATTGGACTATTTTTAATTAATATTTTACATTATGCCATCTATGTTTATGTAAGTTTTTTATACATATTTGTATTTACCTCATCACGGCGGTAATAAAGTATCGACTTCACTATGTGTGCTTAATTCTTATGTGACCAATCTATATTGTAGGTATGTTGGTTCGCTTCGCTTAGTTCAACCACTCCTTCGCTCAATATCAGTTTTTGTATATTAAAAAAAAGAACCCGATTATAAATATGTATGTTTTTAAATCTGTATTACAAACATACATATTTATAATCGGAATCTTTTTAATACACAAGTAATTTAATATTTAACGTATAAATAAAATGTAACAATTGTTTTTTTAACTGACTGTCACTGGTGAATATTAGCTCCGACACGAGTACCAATAAAATTTTATGTGTTTGATCCTATACAAAAACTAGATAAGATAAAAAAAAAGTTTATAAACGTCTATTATATAGGCCTGGTAACTGGAAATGATCAGATCTTTAGAACGTTTAAATGAACCTAAACTAGCTTTTAGATATTTTTTATGGAGAACTAATGTTTAGATCTCAATCCATATACTGCTTACTACTAAATAATATGATTGAAAATGTTTACTATCGTAAAATATCGTCAATCATCATTACTGTCGATAACTTTCTGGCTACAACTATGCTTTTAATTATAAGTGTTTATTTGCTATTTTAAAGATCGTAGATTCGTAGTGAAAATGATATAGGTACATTATACACAATTGATTATCAGCGACCTTTTTAGTATTTCTATTTTATAAGAATATTACGTCAAAAATTTAAAACAACTTAAAGGGTGAGGGTGTGTATTAAATATATTGTAAATTATATAGGTACATATATTATATTATATAAATTATAAATATATATTTTTGTTTGATGTTCTAAATAATTCTAACAATACAACAGAATACAAATAAAAATCAAACAAAAAAAAAAAAAAAAAACACTAGTTATTTTTATAATTTATTATTGCATTACCTTATTTTTATTCTAGTATAATTATTTTTATTACTCATTGTCACCAAATTCGCACACACGTACTAGGCACTACTGAAACGGTTGTCATTAACATTTATGGTTATGTCGATTGTTCAAAACTTTGAGTACCTACAAATGTTTATATGATTTTTGTTGAAATTTAAAAATCAACTGCTGTCGTAGTATAATTATTATTAATTTATATGTTCACAGTACCTTGATCATTAATACGTTATGATTCTTATCGCCCTATATTATATATACATAAATAAATTTGTATACTCGTATTTTACATATTATTTTTTATTCAAAGAAAAGTTTTATAAATATATGTGTGTATTTCTGATAATAATTATTAACCTTCTACATTTTATAGAACAGTGGTGATGTTGGTGGTAAGAGTACAACCCCCCTCCTCCCCTTTGGAGGATTTATGTTGGCCAACATATATCCTCCTCTTTATAAAATCCTTAATACGCTATTGAATTATGGAAACATTGTATTTAATTATAATATCCGTGTTAGAACTCAATATATATATATATATATATATATACAACATACATATATATTGAATCATATAATTATTGTTGCGATCTATTAAATTTTCTGCGTGTGAGTCTCAATCCATACACGCACACACACATTATATGCGGTAGTTCAACGTAGTGACTTACAATATCTATGTTAATTTTATATAATACACCTACATGTAAATGAAATTACTCGGTGTACACCATATCGAATTCAACTCGGAATGTTCCAATCGCGGTAATGGCAACTTGCATTGTATAATAACGTAGTAGTATTTCACGAGAATATTATATGCCTAGCGCAATACATTAATCAATAACTCAATAATAATATATATGTCATAGGTAAAAAGTTGATGATAAAAAGTATAATATATCAAACACACTAAACAAAAAACAGTATGGAAACGTTTTTTTATAACAACCTCTAGTATGCATTCTAGATAAAAAAAACAAAATTTCACAATTATGACGTGATGGCAATTAAGTGTAAAAAAAAGTATACTCGATTACAAATTTGCAATGCAAATTAACATACTTTATGTACTCTGTAGTATTTCAGGGTATGCAAATTTGTAAGTCGAGGTTTTTATACCAAATAATATAAATATTAATTGTAATTTGTATAGGTTGATATTTATAACCTCAACATAGTTGGGTATACACTTTTCACTACCTAGTCAAAAGAACGTGAATGACACTATTTATAGCAAACGTTTAACATAATCATGTGTTTCACGTTATCTGTTTTCAAATTAATTTTTTATTTAAATTTACTAGAGACGGATGTTAATTATAATTATATATATATATAGGTATTAAATATATTATGTATATAATTATACATTTATTATTTTCTAATCAAGTATGTTAATCTTATTTTCTTTTATGTTGTTGTGCCTATTGTTCATTTGTTGATTTTTTTTAGAAACTTCTAAATTTGTAATACCTAATATTTCTATTAATCATTTCCTATTAATTTTTTATACTTATCTACTCATTTTATGATATAGTTAAGTAGAATCACGAATGACATGAACTATAAATTACTTATATTATTAGTAATTTATTACTGTAGATAATATAGCTTAAAATTATTTTAAAGAATTCATAAATATTTTGAACACCATTTTAAGAGTTACTTTAGTTACTTATTCTACTCTTTAATATACTTATTTCTATTCGAATTTTTACTATTATTTGTGGATATTTTATAACAAATTTAAAAAGCAATTATTAATTAATACACAAAACTTTTTTTATATATAAGAATATAATACCTATAATCTATATGAGTACAGATTTATCCAAGTGCTTGACTTGGAGGAGGGCAGAGAGACAGAGTACCCCAACTAATTTTTAAGAAATTTTAGCGTACCTCTACTTATATTTTTAAGGGGAACGTACGGGACGTTTTATCATTCTGCAATTTTATCAAAATGCACGTGATAACATCATGATTTTTCTTACTATATAGATAATTACCTTTAGTCATGTTTCATAACTAACAGTCCGTGATAACTTATATTATACATAGACCTTAGTAACCTAACTAAGTATATTAGTATAAAGTACTTATAGTATAAGGTCTATGATATAATAGATATATTATCATCATTATTTACTAATATTTATTATCAATTATCATAGATTTAAAGATTGTTATTCTTTAAATTTAATTTTTTTAAGTTTAGACTGTCTTATTTTCTTATTACTTAAATAGTACCTTTCAATAATATTATAGTAATTGATAGTTGTTATCTTATATTATATACAAATATACAATTGTTATTGTGTTTATACAATGGATGAAAAAAAGAAATCATAAAGTAATATATTTTCATTTTTTTAAAACGGATGAAAGTAATTAGTCAATATTAACTTGGACACTTAGTAACTTATTAAAATTTTATATTTAGAGTTACTTTTAAGTTTGTGGTTATATTTTATAAGGTACCTAGGTATAACTATTATATACAATATAATATTTATAGTAACTTTTTTTTTTAAATTGATAATTTATAAATATTTTTTATATGTTTTAAAGATGAGTATTAGGGGTGTTAGGAGCTACGTTCCCACGAGTTAGTAACTTTAAAAAGTGATGGGGACGCTTGTTTTTTAAAAGTTAACAGAGTCCCCTTGGCCCCTGCTTTAATTTTGCTAAGTCGAGCACTGTTTATCCATAGTAAATAAGTAAAGAGAGACAAAAAATATAAATTTTAGTTATGTACATAAAAAGCCAACCATTACTCAGTAGTAACACTATAAACTTAGGATTAAAAAGATAAAGAAAACTAAATAAAAAAATCATAACACCATATTTCGGATTTTAGAACGAGAATTTTTATGAAGTGAAGTTTGATTTAATTTTAAACTAATTTAATAATCTGTTGTAATTTACCATGGAGTTGTATTATGTACAACGTAATAATATAACATACATTAAATAACAAAATAATTTATACTCATAATACTTAATATTTAGTCAAAATTTTCTAAAATACATATTTTATTATACCATCAATGTAAATATTACTAATTAAAAATGTTGTTTATTAAAAAAAAATGTTCACTTATTTTTTAGAAAAAAAAAAGAGTACTTTGGTTCGTAAAATTAAAACAATGTAAACAAATTTTAAATTAAATTTTATTACTTTTTTATTTTATTGTATTTTTTTAATTGGCTGATTGTCTTAAACAATTTTCTAATTTTATTTTTAGTTTACTGCTGTCGTTGATTAGGTATGGTAAATAAAACTATAATCCAATAATAGCAAAAGTAGTAACAGTGTTTCAATCATTATAATGTATAACCAACTGAACTCATTATTATAATGATAAGTTCAAACATTAATTATAATACAAATACATCATTGGTGAAACCTTTGATGATTTAAGGACGCATAAACAACCATCTAAATTAAACAGAATAATTCACCACCAAGTATGTTTACCACAATTTTATTTTTAAATTTGTTATAATTATTAATTTAAATTCTGATTTTTGATTTGTTAAGTATACATATGGAGCATATAGTAAATTATTTAAATTCTTTAAAATATTTAAAGAGTATCTTATAGCAATTTATACATTACAATATAATATGAACCTATTTTTCTCAAATAATATCCAACCTTTTTTTGTAAATTAATACTAAATGGTTTTAATAAATATTTTGATACATCTAAATCAAAATATTTACTATACTCGTAAACTATTTTGCAAAATCGTAAATTGTTTATAGATTAATATTAATTACTAAGAATATTATATTACTATATTACTATTAAATTGAAATAACTATAATACCTTTTAATCCATCAATATCATGGACCTATTATCCTTCATAGTACAAAGTTAAATAACTATTAAAAACTATTTGTTCGAATTTTTATTTAGATCAATAACATTTTCAAAAAAGTATTTGATTTACAATTTACTGAAAAAAAGTAACTTACACTTAGAAATTGAAGTAGGTACTGCAACAGAACATTCTTTGAATAGCACAAAAACCTAATCAATTTATTATAAAAGAATATATGGTGAGAGAGAATGCAGTGATTGGTAAATGGTTAGTCATTCTATTTATGATATATGTGTATGTGTTTGTGTGTATATTGAAATAATAGTTATTGATCTTAGAATAGTACTCCTACCTAGAATCAATTTCAAATCGTTGAAAGGTCGTTCAAAATATACTACATTTATAACTGGCAGTCACTTTTACAAGCAACATTTAAACCAAACACATTATTCCACAACTCGAGAACATAATTTTCAATTATCTTACTATTTTAGTTTTAAATATTTAAACAACTATAAATACAAAATAAGAAATAAAAAATATACGTAGCTAACATTTTTATGTATTGTATAGTAGTATTATATAATTAAAATTATCTATAATTATTATAGGTCTTGCATAATTTAGTATTTTACTACTTTACTAGGCATATTAATAAAAATTAAACTTAGAGAAAACTTAAGTAACATAACGTCTAGCAATTTTTTACAATGTTATTAAATTAAGTCATAAATGAATACGTAAGTATATAAAAATGAAAAGTTTACAAGGTGTATATTAAGAAGTAGAATTACACTGTGTATTAGAATAAATTATTGGAAATTATTAATGACCAATGGGTTTAATAGAAGTTTTGGGAAAGAAAAATATCATCTGTCAGAATTTCTGATTAACAAAAAATATAGAATTGCTCACATATTAAAAATAATAGGATTTTAAGTTCATTTGAAGTCTTAATTATGTTTTTAGTCTAATTAGCAAAAACGTAGTAAAAAAGTATATTACAGATAAATATTTTCAAAAACGTATTTTTGATTGCGTTGTGTTAATTTCAATTAATATTACTTAAACCATGTAACACAATTCTAATTTAAAAATACAATTTTTTGAAAGTGAAATACATTTTTGTTTTTTCAATAATAAATAATTTTTATAATATGAAAACAAATACATAATTATTAATTATAATTCATATAATAAAACTACATATATAATAAAGGTAAATAATATTTAAACTTTAAACAGTCCGTTTCTATATTAAATGTTTATGTAGTAATATTTAAAGAACTAAAACATTATAATTTTTTGAAAAGTCAAATTTCATCATAATGCTATTTTATTTTATTTTCCCAAAAGTGTGTTTTTTTTTTTTAATTACACTATTTCGTTGTACGAAAATTGAACAATGTTATATATATATATATAGATGCCTGTATCTTAAATTTAGATAAACATAGTAGTTAAAGTTTAACTGTTAAACGCAATAATTCAAGAAGCATATTTGCCATTGATACACCATTTCTCTTATAGTATTTTATTACTTTTTACATTTAAAACTAAACTTGTATAATATCATGTGAAATCAAAAATAATATTTGCAGTTATTTGAAAAAATTTAAAACTCTATTAAAAATAAATGAGTTTCTTTTTGCTAAAATTTAATATTTAAAATTCAATATCACTAACCTAAAACGACTGTGCTCCAATAACATACGTTTAAAAAAATACTTTGTATAGATAATATGTATAGTACATAATATACACATGTATGTGCTACTCGGGGACATTGACAAATTTACACCGAAATTATACTTTAATTACTTCCCAATGACAATTTTTTTTTTTATAGCCAGCTTTGGGATTTTGTTAATCGGTAAATAGCATTTGACGTTAACGTGTTTACAAAGTCTTCCCGGCGGCATTTGGTTGCGCGTTTGACGGTCGAAACAAGCAATAGGATGGGTGTTTGTAGCCTTGTAGGTGATCTGGCAAAGGATAGGCCATTCCTGACGTCGCCGAGTCGCGACCATGAAGTTGTGCGCCAACTCTAAAACGCCACCCTCGTGGTCGGAACATCGTGAATGTGATTGGGGGGTGCGTCGCTACTCGCAGTACTGTCACCGACCATTACGACGACGGACGCGTAACTCCTGCGGTAACCGCCTTCGTTACGAGTTTTTACGCGTAAAAATCACGGGATACGAATACTCAATAAATAAAATAATATTTTTTTAGCCAGCCACTGACGACACGTTGAAAATGGGTAAGTACCGACGATTTATACTCCAGAGTCCAGTGGTATTCACGTGAATGGGGTTGAATAAACTTTTTGTTATATCAATTATATTAATTTATAATGTATAAATGTCATACCTAAAAGAAGATGGTTTACGTTATCTAATATGTGCCAGCAATTAGTACGTCATACTTGCAATATTTTACTATAATATTGTATTAATATTGAATAAATTGAATGTCTGTAGAAAGTAAAACTGATATATATATATAAAGAGAGAGAGTATGTCAAACACATAATCTCAATTAATTGTTATGTTTTTAGAACGATATTTTTACATTAATGATGGTAATATTATAATACGCATTTTAAGGAAAAAAATAAAATTTCTTACGGTTTTTATAATTATGATGTTTAATAAACTGCTTTTAAAACATAGTGTTGTAAATTATGATTTCCCTGAACTATTTCTGTGTTAAAATTACAGTAGTTATTAACTAAAATAATGCGATTAGCTTACTTTGGAAAATCTTATACAAATACAATTAATAATTTATATTCAAAATACAAATACAATGAACTTATTATTGTAAGTACATAAATATTAAAACATTTCAAAACTCCAAACTTACTAAATATTCACATGGTAACGCCGGCAATAATTTAATTAAGTGAGGTTATACTAAATTTAATCTAGCTCTCGGAAATCAGTAAATACACAAAAATTGTTGATTGCGCAATTGCAAGCGACCATTTATTGTCCGTGCAATATTTGAAAAAAAAATAGTATAGTTTTTAGTTTACTTATACAATTAGGATAATAAATATAATTTTTTATTTTTTTAATGACTGGAAATCATGTAAAAAATATTTTTAAAAAAGTTAATACATTTTGAAATAATGAATGTTGTTCGAAAAAAAATTACTTAGCATATATGATGTAAATTAAGCAATAATAATTATTGTTCAAACAGTTTTTATGTTACTTATTGTTACGTACACTTCCGATTTATTTTATTGTTTTAACAATGATCTTATCATACCATGAACAAATTTAATTTATTCATTCAAACCAAAACTATGCTCTTACGGCTACATTAAAATGTGGTAGACTAGTGATATCAAATTGGTTTTATTTATGATTCACAACAAATCAAATATTAATATTTTTTCATCGACCCAAATTTATTTTAAAAATCATTATTATTTAAGTGTTCTGATCGTTTGGTATTAGTTCATCGGTTATAATTACGCAGAAAAAAAGTAAGCTACTTACACAACATTATCATGTATTAACTATCATGTTTTATATACTGACAAAATATATTATAATGTAATGCAAAATATTAAATATTAATATACATTTATAAAATTCCTTCATATTGTGTAGATTTTCATAAATATTTACATCTTCTATACATTAACATCATAATATTAAATTATTTATACATAAAGATAAAACAGTATCAAATAAATTTGAAATTTTTTAATTAAACGTTGGCATTATTTATTTGAAGCACTCGACTTTTACAGTATTGAATAAATATTATATAATTGACTTCTAAAAGAAACTAATTAAGTTCATTAGTTAAACTTTGGAAATTTAGTCCACCTAAATATAGAATAAGCATCCCTATAGACTTAAAGTCGCAATATTGGTACTGTATTTATTAGTTGTTGTGAATGTGGGCAGTCACAACACATTTATAATTTTTCTTAAAATATTTCATTAATAGTTGTTTTATGGAATGTTTATGTATTTAAACATTCACATTACGACTTTAGATTATTATTCATATCTTCTTAATTAGTTTGATAAACTTTGGTTACAATTGGATCAACGATAATATTTATATTGATTAAAATTTTAATAAAATATTACCTATGTGATATATTTAAATTTGTCATGTAAAGTAGTTTTATGATAGTTATTTTAGTCGGAGAACAATTCAACCAGTAGTATTTTATAATACATTATAACAAATTATTACTTATTTATTGATTGCAATACAACATTTTATTCGATAAAACATCATCAATATAAATAGAGAACAAATATTATTATAATGCAAAATAAAGTAAAAATATTTTCTTTTTTCTTTTTAATGACTCACAAGTCATAAATAATGCATTCAAATGAAATAATCTGAACTCGTCAGAAATATGTATCAAATTGAATATTATTCTAATACATATTTAATAAACAGGTAATATTTAAGCTCAAAAACTAATTTATTTTATTTTAAAATACGTATTTAATTAATATTTTCTACTAGAATCCATTTTATTTCTTCAAAATAACAATTGCATTGCAAGAACACCTATAGAAATCTAGTTCTTAACGTTTTAATTACCTTTAATTATTTATTAAACACAAAATAAAAAAAAATAATAAAATGAAAATTGTATACATAATATAAGTATAATAACATTGATTTTTTACCAAGTTGAGATAATCGAGATGTTTGGAATTCTTTAAATCTTAACAGTTATCAACAGCAATCTTACCATATTAATGTGGTTTTATAAATATATCACCGCATCTATTATTTATTCTTTATTCGTATAAAAATTAATTTAATGATAGTACATAATTATTATCCAACCAACTGAAAACATACACTTTTAATTAAAAAATAATTTAGTAAAGTTAATCCTTACCGTCAGCTTGAAGTTACAACGTGGTGTCGTTCAAAATTATATAGCCGTATATATAATATTACATTCAGTCGACATTTTAAGACTGAGAGAATGACTGCCTTTTTAAAACTATGTGCTTCTATTTTTAAACGAGTTTTTAATTTGTTTTACGTAAAATAGAAAATATTTTAATTATTTCGCATATATTTTCAGTTTTAGTTTATATTCTCAAGTTTAAAACAATTATAGTTACTTTATCCCAACCATGACTAAACTAAAATTAAATATATGTAAATTATATTTAAAATTAAAAAATATTAATATTTTATTACCTTCATAATAATATATTTTATTAATCGCTAAAATACATATGTTTTAGATTCCGGGTGAAACGAAATATGCATTGATCTTATTATATTTTTATTTTCTTATTCTGTAAACGTGTTTTCGGGTGAAAAAGTAATCAAAAAGTTTCATATAGGCAACGTCTTTAAATGTCGGAAATTGACTGTAGATGATACTCTGAATGGGTAATTTTTCGATTTCCACTAAGAATAAAGAAAAACAACCGATAAGTGACAACCGAATGTGATTATTTCACAATACTTTCAAAATGTGTATAATATTATCTATATACTTTGTATCACGGCGATAAGACAAAAATAGATACTCTGAACTAAAGTAAATGACGTGAGTTCGACAACTGTGATGTAAATTATATTCATTAAAACTTATTGTTAAATGTCTAAATTTTTTTGTATGTCCGCTTTTTTTTTTTTTTTTAGAAAAGATAGAACAAATCAAATAATAAATATTTTTAAATTGGTTTTTTTTTAGTATATACGAGTATATACCGACAAATACTTTTTACGCTACGCCGCTTAATTACGTATTAATAGTTTTATTTAAATTCATACTCATACATTAAATTCAACACGCCTATAGTCTTAATACTCTATAAAATATTATATCATCAATATGATTAATTTTTCAGTCAGATATATCATTTATACTAGGTGTTGTATACTATACATACACATAAGTAGTAGTAATAGTTTTTTTTCAGAAATCACATTAAAATGTATTATTGGAAGTTTCCATGAATGGGGGATCGTACTTTCATACAAGTTTATAATTTCTATTTATGTTTAGAAATATATACGAATTAAAAAACCCCAAATTAAATAAACTTGTTTGAATATATTTTTTTTTTTTTTACTAAAATAGCCGTTTTATCTATAAATAAAACTGGACATCATATGTATTATTATTCAACAAGCAGGTCATCATTATTTTTATAATTATTTATATTCTAGTTATCTTAAACTCTATAAATTGTCTACATTATTATATCTAGATATCATAATATAATTTTTTTCACATTATTTTTTTTGTTTTTGTTTTTTTAATTTATCGTTTGACACAACTTTAATGCATATTATACACTTTTTTATACCGAACATAAATTTAAATATGTTAAATTATAACTGTCAACTATTTGTAAACCTATAAAAATTAATTTTGATGGTTTCATTAAAAAACATTTGTGTCTATAGTATTATTACATTACTTGATATTATTGCAGTAATCATATAATGACAATTGACAAGAAGAATCTCTTTCATCGAACTCGTCAAGATTAATAATATTTTCTTATATAACTATGGCAAAATTATTAAATTATTAATTAAATTAACATACCAACATTTTATATTAAATATTTATAACAATCAAAATTAATAATTTTAACTTATATATATATATATATATATATGTTTATATCATATAATGTACTTACACTTAGACATATTCAATGAAAAGTAAACAGCTATTTACATATTATGGGTGATACAAGTATAATAGTGTTGTGTCTGTATTTTTTTCACTTAGGTCGCCAAACTTATTTCGTAATTAAAATCAAAATAACTATTAACGCTTATAACCAAAGTTTATTAACAATAATTTCCTCTCATTCTAAAAAACTAATACTCATATCATATTTTGTAATTGTCATTTATTTCCCAAATTCGTACACAATACACAAGTGGAAATATAATATTACGTAGAATATATTGCCAATGAATTATTTATTACGTTTTAGACTTATAAGTTTGATAATTCGTATCGATTAGTGTGTCTTGTTCGTGTGATTTCCCATATATCAATCGAAGTTAAACAGATAATCTTTTTCAAGAGTTACTAAATGCTGAGTCACGGTGTTTCACTTCAAAGATTTATTGAACACATTTATAACATTGTACATGAACAGTCAAACGGAAAACTATGGAGTTAAGTGGTTTTATTAATTGATAAGCAAACATGTACCTAGTAATTAATACCGTTTAATTTTTTCTAAAATATATAATAATATAATAGTGTTTTAAGGTGTTAATTTTCTCTCTTTATTTAAACTTTAACTTAACATTAGGGGCCAAGTAATATAACTACTAAAATATTTCGTGATTTAAGTTCTTTATCAACTCTTTGGTCCAGGTGTAGGATAAAGGAACCATATTTTTATTTTGCAATAACTCATTAATGATAGATGTTATCACATGTTTTATATTAATGCACGTTTATTTTGGTAAAAAATGAAAATATTAAAAGCCATCCAGAAAGAATGCACAAGAAATACCTTTCTTTTAAAACGCTTAATGAGTTGTAAAACGTGTGTTTAACTTTGATTTATCGACGGTCATATAATATTAAAACTATATAGTATTGTAATGATTGTTTATAAGAATACAGTATACGCTAATACAGTTAGTAGTAAAATCATGGGAAAATAATGTAGCAGATCAAAAATCAATGGTAATCGCATACTTTATTTAAACGATGCCTTTTGAATATATTATTATTATATATATATTAAATGGATAACTAGCGCGGGAGTCTTGTGTTATATTTCACGAGATAAAACGCACGGGGCGGAACAACTTTTATTAAGCAAAGTGTTTTTTTTATTATTATATTATGTATAACTTTATGAGCTCGAAGCGGATTAAAGCGATTAACTAAAATCTAACTAAAAGTTTCGGACGAGCGACATTAATAACGACGGCTGGTGCACTGAGCGAACGAGCGAAAAAAAAAAAAACAAAACCGGCAACAAAAATCCTTGGGCGCTCCAGACTGACACGCGTAATCCTTTTCAGCGAGAGCTTGTCAAAGAAAAGGCGGCATAATGCGCATATAAGACTAATACTCTTTTCGGGCGAAAAATATAAATGTGTTGTTGTTATTATTATTATTAAAACGTTCAGTTTTCTCCCGGGGTAATAGGAATAATAATGATGCTACTCCTGTGGCATCATCAGGAGTACAGCGGGGCGGCCGAGAGTATATTTTCGCGGATATAGATGTCACGTATATTATATACTATACGACTTATATTAAATTATATGTATGTATGTGCTGTAGGTATAAAGGATAAAAATCATCTGCACGAACACACATACATGCGCGGCAATACAGCCTTAATATGATGGTAGGTAATAATGATATATTCGCTCGAGCGCATATTCATAATATGACAAAATATAGGTATATTATATGCGTACTTCCGGTCCGTCCGTCAGCGCTGTCATGCATCATATTTTTTATATTTTATTATTATATTATTCCTTTTTTTGTATATTGTCTTATATGGAGCGTGTGTATCTCACGCTGATATGTACCTACCAATACCTACATTCCGCCCAGGCCGCGGTAACGGTGTTTTTGTAATTCCAAACGCCCTGAATACCTAACCTAACCGCTGTTACCCTATATACAGACATAATATTACAGATCACATAGTTTACACAGCGTCTCCGATTTTTACGGACTTAACGGATTTTAATTTCGACCTAGTTTTTTTCTTTGTTTTGTATATTGTATATCTTATAATATTAAATATGTGGGGTGAATATACAAGCATGCTCACCCCTGTTTTTCTTTATCAATACAGCTATTTAAAATCTGATCAGTATAGAATGAAAAAATGTGGATGATTATACTAAATGAATCACGATGAATCACTCATTTTATATACATATAATTTATCAATGACGTATGTTATGATAAAATCAAACCGACGTAAATGCAGTTCTTATAAATTATATTATATTAACAAGTAAAATTCTGTATCCTCATGTTGTCATGTCTGTGTCATTGAAAACACTACACAAAAAAAATCATTTATACATTCGACAGTTGATATCATTTAGAGATTTTAATTCAGAGGAAATATATAAATATAGGTATTCAAACATTGTTATCTGTATGATATAAATTATTTGAGAAAAAAAACAATCGAGTCGTTGTTTAAACCAGATATCGTTTAGAAATTGACTTAAGACATTCAAAAATATTGTCATTCTCAAACGTTAACCCGGTATTTAAATTTTGAACTCTTAAAGCAGCTACCTGAATATCTTTAACGGGTAACATATCGTCTGCAATGAATTTCGAATGTATTCATAATTTGTTATTACATACATACAACATGATAAAAGATTCGAAAACAAAACGTGAATATGATAATAATATTTTATATTTATAGACAACACCCGTAATTTTGAATATTATGAAGTATCTTATACCATGCGGCTGCACAATTGTAAAGGTACATACTTGAAAAATTACTGTCTAATTAGGCTGAGAGTCGTCGCCGTACATAATTGTCTGTATAGACTTGCTCTGCGGTAGTTACGATTTACGGGCAATCCATAAAGCCGATTAGAAAATATAATAATAATTAAGCGCTACGAATCCTGGTTCTGTTATACGATGAGGTATTATCAGATTATGCTTACTTTCGCACACGCATCTCTTGTACCATTTCGATCAACTGTTCTTTTTTCTTATTATTACTATTCTGTCAATTACTTCTTATTTGATACTATGTATTATATTCATTCTATACAGCGTGATTCTTTTAAATATATAAACAACAGTGACGCAAATAAAGCTGGAAGAGAGTATAAGACTAACCGGAACTGTACTACTAAAGTCTATCACCTCCTCTCCCCCTTCCCCCTCCCCCCCACCAAAAAAAAATCGGTAAACCGTTCAATAATACAATATCTTGAAAAACATTTTTTTAAGCTTTTAAATTTATCTATAACCATCTGTATTTGTTCTGAGAACGTAAAAAAACTATAATTATTTATTTTTCTTAAGATATTGCACGGTTCTAAATTAATGAAACACCTTGTATGAGTATGTTATTGTTATATATTATGTAGGTTTAGCACATATTTTAATGTAAACTTAGTTATAAACAAAATGTGTGCATGACATAATTTGTGACGAATATCATTGATTTATTTGAATAATAAATTAGTTCACCAGTTTCTGTTAGTTTTCTTTCCGAAATATTTTATAGACGTATTACTTATCATAAGTCGTAATGTTTAATTACATTGATACCTCACACTTTTAAATTTATTGCGTATATAATATTAAAGAAAATTATTTTATTTTTTATAATAAAAAAATAATAATATCATAACATGTTTTGTAATTTATACTTATATGTATGTGTGTGTATGTGTATGTGTGTGTCTATATACCTAAATATTATATACTAATGTATGAATACTACAATATTCGTAATATACTAATATCGCTAGTAATAAAAATATATTCTTGACGTTAACTTGGGTACGCGCCACCATTTTGGGTGGACCTCCTGCAGTTTTGTAGCGGGTATGTTGGAATTTCAAATCCGAAAGTAATTATAATTGAATTATAATAATAACGGTTCAGAGTAAAGTTGTTTGAGAAGTTTTTTCAGTTTTTCAAGATAAAAAAAAAAAAATATAAAACTTGCAAATAATATTTTTTTACATTCTTATAATGGTAAGCGTAGCGAAATGTAAAATCCATTGATTTACAATGAGGTATTTTTTTTATTTTTAGTTTTGTAAGTACTTACTTTTAATATGAGTACTTCAAGAGTGTCATCGTCTATGTACCAAAGTCCTTCTTTACAGAACTATAATCCAAATGGCACTTTAAAAAAGGTCAATTTTAGATTTTCTAAAATCAACTAACTTATTAAACTCGTATAAAACACAAAATTTAATAAATAACAATAGTTTAATATGAGATCAAAATTACAAGTTATAACTTGTAACAATTATTTTTGCACTTTCTATAGGATATGGAAGAAACATGTGTTATTCTCACAATTATACAATTCTTTTAATCATGATTACTATATACTTAATTGATCATAATTCATTGATGGTAATTGAGTTTTCAATTTTCAGAGATTTGATAATGACTTTTAATGATAGTTTTTAAATATTATATTTTATATCTCCAATAAAATTTTCCGTATCATTTGTTTGTCGAACAAAATAAACACATATTATACAAGATTTGTGAGAGGGTGGAAAATTGGGAAAGAAGACTTATTTACTGAAAAACAAAAAGGAAATCCGTTACATACCATAATATATTATATAGTTTATTAGTAAATGTCTACAAGAAAATTCCATCGACTGATATAACATATTATTGTTATAGTTTGTTCAAAAATATAACTAAAGATCGAGCGCATAATATTATAATAAACTAACGTATACGAATAATAAAATATAAACGAAATCGTATTTTTCGTACTTTTTATTCGTCATTTACGAGTATGCTTCGTCATTATCTTTCCTCATAAAAATATTATTACCTATAAAATATGATACTCGATTGATGATCGAGACAATCATAAATATCATGTTTGTTGAATTTTGATTTTTTATTCTTTACCAAAAATTCGGAGTGGTTCTACAGTCACCGAATTCTTGAAATTTTCTACCGGACCATCCGAACCATGGTATACTTGCAAACTTTTTGACATGGTTCAACAACATTGATAACATTTCATATTAACAAACTTTATATCTATATCAACTTTTAGAAACTGTTATGATTTATAAGTTAATATTAAACTTTTGTAGACGGTACATTTACAAATCACGTGTCATTTGTCCGAGTTCAAGACGTTTTACATTGCAGTAACTTACAAGTCAATCGATTGTGTTTTGAATGTTTATTTTCGTGTATAATAATATGTCAATCAGAGATTTTTTTTATATAACGCAGTCTAAGTTTCTATTGTATAGTTGAGGTTACGATCAAAGGTCATCGCCATACACTCTTTTATGTTAATTCTCTTTCGAAATATCGTTTCTGCATGTGATGAAAATCAATTTTTGAAATATCCATACTATTTACATATTCGTATTATTTTACACGCATACCTATCCCGTTTTTTATTGTTACTCAAATGATTATCGTTGCTGCCAATATTTTATTGCTTGCCAATTTAATGTTATAGTTATAGTCGAGTCTCCTTAAAATTGTTGCTTACAATTTTCTGTTACACGATTGTAAAATATATTTACTGTTTCCCATTATTTAATCACGATAATTTAATTTATGTCTTCTATTTCGATATTTCTCTTTACACTGTACTCTTGTTTGATGACAAGTAAATTAAAACGAAATTAGATTTTACTATTGTATTTGTCAAATCTATATGATTATACGTAAATCATTATTTGACACCTGCGTCAATTAATCAGGACGAAAAGTTTTGCCTAAATGATCTGTGAAACCGTTATACGCCATTTTAACAATTAATGTAATGAAACTAAAAGTCAAACAATCGGTTGGAAAGTTAGAGCTACGGAATACGAATAACACAATCTCAAGTTGCAGTTAATTAACATTACGTAAGCTAATAATGTTTATAAAACGATTTTAATAGCTCACTCATCAATTATCCTCGTCATTATTATCGTTATAATTTAGAGTTATTAAATATTGAGGAATGTATTATCAATTTATATGAAATATTATATAGCCTTGATTATTATGTTACTCCGTAAAATACTGGCACATGTAAAATAAATACATACGCGTATGTTTAGTATAGTTATCACATTCTACGAACAATTCGAGTGGTTTTTTTTAATTGTTAGGATAATTTAATTTTGGTAGGTATTTATATATTTACGACATCTTCAAATACTTAATAATATAATTAAATATTATTATGAGTAAAAAATATAAATTTTTCTATTACCTATCCAAACATTGAATACTTAGCTTAATTTTTCATTAAATATAAATAATAAATTTCAATTGTTTCATTTTCTATTTAAAATAACTTAGTAATTAGTATCATTATAAATTCTACTGCTGAGTAATAATTATAATATTATGTAACTGTTTTCAGTCTCCTTTCTAAATATAAGAATATTACCCCCTTTCGCTTGTTTAGCCGTTACGTTAGTAGTTGTAATAAAAAATTCATAAAATGCTGAGAGGTAGGTATCTACTACGTATTCTACCATATTATTACTATATAGTATATACTTTGTATGAATTACGGTGTGATCGTCATGGTTATTTGATTTATTTAAAATTTGCATTATTCCGATGCTTTATTTAAAAGTCATTGTCGTTGTTGTTATTTATTATGTTGTGTAAATACACGATATTATACTGTGCATGGATACGAAAAATGGACAGGACATTGTGTATTAAAGGGTTGTCAGACTTGCGACTTATATAAAAAAGGATTTTGAAGTACGATACTCAGACCATAGTGTTTATTTGACCGAAGGGAGAAAAATAATGATTCAAAGGAAGACTAGCATTAACTAGAGACCTTATTTAATAATGTCCAGCACTGTATTCGTATTTTACTTTTTATATTGTCCTATTCAATTTTATTTAAAATCGTTGTAAGTTATCCGTTTAAAAAATTGATCACGGTTGAAACATCTAGAAGATTAGTTCGAGAAATACGATTTTGAAATGGAAATTATACGTAGAATTTGATTATCCATCGTTGTTCTAAACGCAGATAATTGCTCCATTGGTAATATAAATAAATTATATCCGAGAGTTTTATTGCGATTATTCATGAAAAATAAATAAAAAAAACATACTTAATACATTATGTTATACCTTAAAATTATTATATTTTGTTTTTATTTGTACAAAAAATAACAACATGTGATTAAAAAAAATAAAAGAAAAAAAACATTACCAACTTGAGTATTTACTATATTTTAACTACTTATGGTAAAAACCTAAAGCGTATACATTGTATAAATTAAGAATATTAGAATATAACAGAGAATAAAGAATTATTCCTGCCAAACTGTTAAAGTTATACTTGAAATTATAAAGATCACGAGTTTGAATTTTAAGAATATTATTTTAATTTGATGAATTTAAAATAATATAAAATATTTTATGGACTTAACCGATAATAAATAATAATATAATGCGAGGAAATGATAAATTACCTTCAAGTAGTCTATATAATAAATGATATAAATCTGTTAGAAGGATAAAAAAGAACATCAACTACAACAAAGAAACAGCAATAGCGACAATGTATTACAAATTACAAAGCTACAACTACAAAAACAATCAGGAAAATTAAATTCACAGAAGCAATATACAAGATATTGAAAAAAAAAAACAAAACTATTTAACTATAATATAGTGTAGTGGTTAATGAATGATTATCTGATACCTAAATTAATTAACAAATTCATTTAACATTAATTATTTAATATGAATAATTTTCATAAAATCTTGACTAAAAATATAAATAAGTTGATTTCGTAAAATTTGTAATAATTATTACAAATATTATTATATTTTTTTGCTTTATTGGAATATTACAATTGCTGTAAAAATGAAAATTTGTTTATTTATATACGATACATACCATATCAATACAAAATAAGTAACTAATAATAATAATTTCAGCTATCAACATATTTTCAATAATTCTTTTATTATTCAACTTTTTGAGAAAAATTTACAGCCGATCTTTATTTAACAAAATACATTTGGTCACACATACACGGATGGGGAAAGGTAAATATTAGACAGTTCACAATGTATAAACATCCGAGAAAGTTTCCTACAGACTATCAAATACGATGTATAAGTTAGTGATATAAACATCGTATGGAAAAATAAATCGTCGGACATTAAGAAAAAGTGTATTCTGAGGCACAAGCCACAAAAGCAACTAAACCATGAACCACGAGATCGATCTAAGAAAAAAATGTCTCGAGGTAATAGAAAGTGATATGGATAGATGTGATGTGATTAGAAAGGTATACGGCCGAAGGGAAATAAGATGGCACAAGAGGTAAAAAGGCAGATTTGTCGTGAAGAAACACGATAAATAATAGTAATAATAATATGCCTAAAGACGAGTGTTCTAAATATATTAACCACTGATCGTACATTTCGTTTCATAATAATGTATTAACTGTACACTTATTCAATATCTACCTTAACGTCTTAAGTATTAAAAAAAATTAAAAATTAAATTTTGTGTTTAAAATGGTTATGTAAACCTAAACCTATGTACTAAACTAATCAAATTTTTATTTTACTGAGTGAAATTACCTACTATGCAGTATTGAAACTCGTTGATAGTTAATCAGAATCATTAAAAAGAGATAATAGTGATTTTAATATCTGTATACAATTTTACGCAAATTTAAATAGTGAAATTTCGCAACTGTAATTGCTTTTAAACGGCAAAAACAAACAACGTTTAGTCAGAAATGTTTTATTTGAAAAATTAACTGTTTTAATATATTTCTAAAATCATTAAACAGAATTTTATAAATATAAGCAATAATAATGTTGTCGTTATAAGCAAAATATATATTTGTATATTGTTTTGTAATGACTTCAAATTAAGCAAATAAAAAACCTATTTCAAATAACGTTAATACTTTTCGAAAAATTGAGTTAAGTATTTATAAACAAAATAATACTGAGATAATATTGAAACACAATATATAAGTTGTACCTATTATAATAAAATTAATAAAACTTTAATTTAATTATTTTAAAATTTAACTTTAAGTATGCTAATATAATAATAATTAGTAAAATTATTACTAAAAATTATTTTTACACAGCAATTTATTTCGCTTTAAAAGTGTGTTTTAGTTATTACTTATCATTTAGTTCCAGCAAAGAATTTAAAAAATTTAAATCATAGAATAATAAGCAATCGCCGTCTAAAAAAATATGTAAATAAATACAATAGATGAAAGAAGAATTGTTATTTTTTTAAAATTTTTTTTTTTATTAAAAAATGTATCCACTCTCTGGTTAAAAGTTCTTTTTTAAATGCACGTCAATTATATCGGCCATTTAGTTTTCCAAAACTATTTATTATTTGTCATTTGTTATTTTTTTTTCTTTTGAACAAATATTTTTCACGAAAATCCAATAACGTTTTAGTATGCTATAAGGTGAAGAGTTTAATAAGTTCTACATATAATAATATACTATAAAGTATCGAATTGTTTTTAGGGTTGACCGTCAATATTAGTGTCATCGATGCATTATCGTGATCGATAGCATGATGATTATATTATAGTAAATTATGTCAATATGGTAAATGTTTTGAGCAATTTTTTTTCTCATCTTGAGCCAATGTATTTAAATGTAGTGGATAACCCGTAAAACAAAGATAAATGTGTTGATTCAACATTATCTCAATTTTAAATAACTTTACAAGTCGATTATATTAGGATACAAATCATGAAATATCTTTGAAAATTTAATGGATTTTCTATAATGAAGGACAAACTATTTTCTTATTATTTATTCATTATTATCATACTAACAGTATTTTATTTTGTATTAATATGCATGATGTTGATCAAAGAAGATAAATACATTTTTTTTTTTGTACAGTATTAGCACGTACAAACATTGTTTTCTATATGAAAAAAATATTTTTGAATTTTATAATAAATGTTGAGGTAAGATAATCAGTTTGAAGAAATGAAAAATGTAACATACTAACATATTCGAAAACCATTTTAATTTTTAAATTAATTTTCAAAAGTTTATAGAAAAATAATTGCTTTTTATTCTTTTTTAGTAGATTTCTACTGAATTTTTCATCAGTACAAAATGGAAATATAACAAGAAATGAATATGTTTTATTTTATATAGTCTTGTATATGTATTATAGATACTATTATTAAATATTTTTACTTTTTTTTTGTTTGTTAAAACATGTTTATATACAATTATTTATCTATACCCAATTCATTATAGGTATTAATACGGTTTCAGTATATAAATACTGAATTAATCGCCTGAATGTAAATGTTAACTTAATTTTTGTTTACGTAGTATAACGGTTATACGATTATACCTTTAAATGTCAAACGTTTTTGATTTATTACGAATCTATAATAGGTTGTTAGTTAAATAGAGTAAAGTTCAGATATTTCTTAGACACACTAAAGTGAACAATATAACACAACGTAAAATAATTTAGGCATATCAAAGCTTTATGACTTTTGACGCTTTATGATTTGAAATATATAAATGTGGGGCTTGTGAGTAGGTCTTATAAATTACAAAAAGTCATTAACACGAAAAGAAAGAAAGTAATTTTACAGAATATTATATTCTTAAACTCAATCAATACTTAGGTAGTACAATGTATGTTTGAAGTGGTATGTCATGTGCAGTGTAAAAATGGTTAAAGATTGTTTTTATGTTGTTGTGTGAGAATAATCGTTTTCGAACAAAGGTTGTAAATGAGTAAAACGTTATACTAAAAAACTAATATTCTTCAAATAAAGATACTGAAGTGTAATGAAGTACAGTGCAGTTAACTCGGAGAAGATATTTATTTTATAAGTGCCGTTTATCGGGAATTATACTATATATTTTAACTATGGACTACTTTTTAGATAATTATCATAATATGAAATATTCCACAGTGATATTAAATATCTGAACAATATTATTTGAAGATTGATTTTTATATAAAAATAAATAATTTTTTACTCAGATTTAAATTTATTCACTTTTTATAAAATATAAATCATTTTAATTATTTATTAATTTTTTTACATTTATTTAAAACAATTTATTTTATTTCCTAATACCTACCACCAGTTAGTATATCTATACATACAATTCAATAATTGGTACAAAACATGAGGTGTTATAATTTAAAATATTTCAGAAAAATTAACTTTAGATTTTAAACAGTGGAAGACATAACTACCAAAATGAGATAAGAAAAAAAAAGTTATATCGTACCACGAAAGACCCAAAATCCTAGGTAACTTAGGCAGGCTATTCAAATGTAAAACCAAGTATATCGTTCAAAAACTTCAAACGTTTAATCTTAATTGACAAATTTATTATCTGATGACGATAGATTGCAATATAGACAGCATGTTAGCTATTTTGTGTTATACAACTAATTATCACTACCTATTTCATAAGCATTCGTGTAAGCGTCATTCGTTAAAATGAATTTTACAAAAACTATTACTAATAAAGGTGTTGCGTTTATATCGTTAATATTTTAGATATTTATATTGTATAATGAGTACTTGTTTTATTTTTTTTTTTCAAATAAGAATATTGTTCTAGTAAAATATTACTATATTTTTTTTATAAATCTTAAGCCTATTTTATAATAGTTAATGCGATAATAAACTGATATATCAGAGATGGGGATGGCAACAATGATTAAGTATGGGGACATAAAAACTTGAAATACATCTCTAAATTTTGTTGATTGTACTCAGAAATATCATTTATTTAATACAAATTAAAACATAATAAAACGTTATTTATAGCAAAGTTTTGGGCCTGTTGGGGTATACTCTAAACGATTTAATGATACACAATCTAGTGATCGAAATATTATTCATGTCTTTAGGATATACATATCATATTATTATTGTGTTTCTATATCATATGAGGATCGTGCGACTGGACCATGATGAATGGAAGAAAAGCGTTATCGGGATGCCAATATATAATTTGTCGGTCGGCAATTTTATTCCTGTAGCGTTTCCGAAAACCGACGACAGAATTGCACTTGGACTTATAATAAATATCCTTTCT
The DNA here is from genome assembly GCF_002803265.2 of Melanaphis sacchari. NCBI lineage: Eukaryota > Metazoa > Arthropoda > Insecta > Hemiptera > Aphididae > Melanaphis > Melanaphis sacchari. The sequence continues at coordinate 577,316 of NW_020270527.1, forward strand.
TAGCGGCGTCTCTCTATACTTCTTTCTCTGTTTTCCTTCTTTATTTAAAGCGCATAGCTTCGGGCCTCGTCTAGATTACGTTTCACATCGTTCGGCAGTGTACAGGAAGGAAAGTTACTACTTTTCTTTATTTTTGTTCTTTTTCCGTTTCCTTCGATCGACCTTCCGATTTCGTGTATTTATATTGTATATTGCAGCTGTGCTTAAG